>NC_140181.1:111842646-111875146 GCF_963971535.1 Notolepis coatsorum | reverse complement strand
GGCCTAGTTCACCGAATCGTGCACGGGGTAGTGCCAGTGTACTTCAACGACTACTTCAACCTAATCAGGGACACCCAAGCTTATTCAACTAGGGCGTAGCTCAACTGACTTTGTGCCGGTCGGATTCAGGAGTTGTTTGGGGGAAGGAGTCATTTTTATATTCTGCAGCTTGTCTTTTGGAACAGTCTGCCCAGTGACCTGAAAACAGTGGTTAGATTCAAGTCCAGCCTAAAGACATGGCTCAAACGGGACTATAATGAACCCAGATACTCAGCTAAAGGCAGCTTTACATGTTTTTATGTGTCTATGTTACGTCTATGTGATGTGTTGTGATGTCATGTGTCTTTAGGATGTCTGTATGACGCTTGTCTGAACACTTCGTTCCCCCACAAGGACCACAATGGAAATATGCTCCGAGATTTTTTGTGTCCATCCTTGGCAGTGCTTCTGTCACGTGTTTATTTATATTATATTAAGATAAGATAAGATATTCCTTTATTGATCCCCTTGGGGAAATTCAGTACTATATGACTATATTGTCAAATAAAGTCATTAATTCAGTCAAAGACACACACAGGGCCTCACCCGGATTTACTATTCAATATCTGCTGCGCATTTATCAATTCAGGAAGTCACTTAATTCCAAATATGATCATGCCCCATGACCCCTCCCATCCTCCATGACCCCCATGCACCCCGTGCGGAGGAGGGTCTGCGGTGTGAGTGAAACAAACTTTTTTTCTAGCTTGTTGTGTTTAATGTTATGAATTAGACTGTTGCTTATTTATTGTGTACTTTTACGAGTGTTGGCTTTAGTTGTTTCGGTTGAGTTTAGCCGTAGTATAGAGTGACAATTGTTTGGTGAGTGCTGCGTCGTGCCTTTACACAGGCATGGCGGAGCAGGGAGGAGCACCCTCCGGTTTGGAGAAACTGTCATGCAAACACGGTTTGCGACTCTCTCCAGACCATGGTGTGTCAGTGGAAAAGTGTTGTTTGGCTATCGGCGCAGTCGTGGGATATGCGAGTGTTAAGTCAGCTTCTAGGATGAATAGAGCAGTTGTCCTTTTCCTTGATTCTACCGTTAAAGTGAATCAAATGGTAGTAAGTGGAGTGGTGATTCGGGAGACGCTTACTACCGTGTTTCCACTTGTCACTCTGCCGAACCCAGCTAAAAAAGTTATCATTTCAAATGTCCCCCCGTTTTTGAAGAATGGACTTTTGGAGAAATAATTGTCAAGACATGGGCAGTTAGTTTCACCGATTACAATGTTCTATCTCGGGGGTACTTCTCGACACGTTAAACATGTCGTGTCTTTTAGGAGACAAGTACATAATGATTCTGAAAAAGAAAGACGAGGAACTGAGTTTAGTTTTCAAATTCAGGCTGGACGATTTTGATTACGACATTCATGTGAGCTCAGGCAGAATGAAGTGCTTTGGGTGTGGGAAAGAGGGTCATTTGATTAGTTTGTGCCCAGCGAAAATGGGTGAACAGCCTGCTGGCGCTGAGGCTACAAAGATGGCTGATATCAGTCAGACAGCTGAGAGCAGTCAGACAGCAGCGAATAAGCCTTCGGCAGCTGCCTGCACTGCAGCGAGTACACCTACTGTAGCCACACGCACAACAGTGGAAACGATTGTGAGTGAGCGGCCAGATGCAATTATTGCAAAAGCGCAGGTACACAGTGGAGAGGGCGGGTGAAATGTTGTGCAGGCTCAAAGCGTCAGCTATTCAGGGGAATCTGCTAATTGATTTGTACAGTGATATTCAGGTTGAAGTGAGAGAGGATTTGGAGAGTACGGCGACCAAGATAGCGGAGTCTGGTTGAGGAAGATGAGTCAGAGATGGAGTATTCGAAGGTTGTACAGAAAAGGAAAAGCAGGGCTTCTTCGAGGGCTACTAGCGGGCAGGACGCGAAGGCAGCAAGGAAGGAGCAGAGCCCTGCCCCCTCTCAAACAAGGAAAAGCACAGTCACAGAACAGTAGTAGTAGCAGTGAGGAAGAGGAGGATGAGCTCTTGAGTTATTTATCACAGCCTGAGTTCTCTTTCGAACAGATAAAAACCTTTTTGAAAAATACAAAAGGAAAACCGATTAAATTGGAGGAGTTTTTGCCCTGATTTAAGGACGTTTCATGATTCTGTCACAATACATATGAGGAGCGGTGAGGAGGCAGGGCAACCTTTTTTCTCTCACCAAGAGGGTTTCCGCTTAAAGAAAATGTTGTCAAAAGTCAGAGCAAAAATCAATGAGGCTGATGGTGCTGATGATATATAGGCCTAATGTGTTTTTTGTTATTGTTTGGTTGCTGCTGTACACTAAACATGTGTGACTTTAAACTGGGGTCTTTAACACTTTGATTACCACTGGTGAACATGGTAAAACGTGGTTAAATGCCACCACCCACTTCAATGATAGCGTTGTGAATGCATAATCTCTATCTTAAAATATGTGTCTAATCTGCCCGTTGTTTATCAATGACTTGTTTGCAGTCAACATTGTCGAAACGGATTGTTTTTTAATCGGTTAATTTCCGTTTTATAGCATTTTGAAAAGCCCTCGTTTTTCAGGAAAATATATAGATTCTGTGATAATCGCCCTTTACTGGAATATTCTGGAATACACAAAAACGTTGTCATTTTTCTGCCTATTTATGAATCGTTTTCAAATAAACGTTAGATTATCGATAGTATGTGTACTTATGCACGCTATAGAAGCGGGCTGAAATATCGATTCTCTCATTTCCTGATCAGCACACACACACACACACACACACACACATATGGGACACGTTGATATATCTGTGAAAAAAGCTCTGATTATCCCAAGACTGGTCAAATAGATTCCTTACCTCAGATCAGATCAGAAAGATTATTCCAATTCCTAATCGCCATTCCAAATATCGAGCGCGTTTATTGATTCACCATTTGGTACTGTAAATATATATTCCACGCGTTTTCCAGGCCGGCGATCACTTGGTCTCTTCAGTTGGCTTGACGGAATAGTAACATGAGGAGGCTGGCCCGCCCCCCCCCCCCCCCCATCAGTCTAAACTAATGGGGTGCAGTTACACAGGGAGAGACGATAGGGGGCGGTATCTTCCCAATTGAGCTCAGAGAGAGTCTGCAACACTAACCTGAGGCTCGATTGATGAAATATGAATTCAAATCGCGAATTATTTATCGTTAGCCAGGCTTGATCGTTTGTACTGTTTTGAATATCACATGAGTGTGGTCACAAGCTGTTTGATAAGTCCGGTGGGTTTCTCTGACCACTCCCTTGTGCAGTGTTCCATTTTTATAAAAAATGTAAAGTGTAAAAGTGCATATTGGCACTTTAATGTCTCTCTGTTGTCTGACAATGGTTTTAAGGATGCTTTTAGGTCTTTTTGGGCTGACAATAGGCAAACTAAAGGTGGCTTTAGCTCACTGCAACAGTGGTGGGATGTAGGTAAAGTACATATTAAACAGCTTTGCCTACAGTACACTCTCAATGTTACAAGAGACATGGCCAGATCTATGAGAGCTCTGGAGAGAGAAGTGATGGAGATGCAGGAGTTGGCAGGCTCCACTGGAGAAAGAGAACATATTGAAGTTTTCAAAAGGAAAAAATCAGCTCTGTCTGACCTGCTGGGTATCTCTGCTAGGGGCGCTCTGGTTAGGTCCCGTTTTCAAAACGTGGTACAGATGGATGTTCCGTCTCACTTTTTCTTTGGTTTGGAGAGCAAGAATAGCCAAAAGAGGCTGCTACACTCTCTGAGGTCAGTGACTGGGCAGATGCTGCATGAGACAGCCGACCTCCGTCAGTGTGCGGTTGGTTTTTACAAAGAGCTCTATAGAACTGAGTACCAAGAAGAGCCGGAGGTGGCACAGTCCTTCTTTGAGGGCTTCCCTAGAGTCTCAGGTCGCTTTCACATATAGTTTTGGTGGACTCGGTGCGGTTCTGGGGGTGAAGTTGCAACATTGTTGCATTCATCATTTGGTTCGCCTGCGTTCACACAGATATCTGTGAGGCGGACCGAGACCTTCTGAACAATGTCATGCGGTCGAAAAGGGCTCTTGTCTATTGGACAGTGGAAATGTGTGTGTGGCTGCAAGCCTGTGTGTGCGCGCGCGCGCGCGTGTGTGTGTCTGTGTGTGGACTGCGGAGCCCTCCAGATCAGCGGAGCCGAGTTTTGACATGGCATTGATCCATTGTTCTATTGAAGCACATTACCACCATCCTCTCGCTAAACAACTTGTACACCTCGTTGTTTTTGTGAGTGCCCACATTCCCCACAAGCAGCTGTTTTATTTGGTCTTCAGCCCCCCAAGTCTGTCCACGAGACATGTTTACACAGTGTGCTTGTTTTGCAGTGAATGCGCACCGCGGTAATATTAATAATAATAACAGCTGTGTTTTTTTTCTTCCTTGTTCTACCCCAAGATGCACAGTAGATAGATAGATAGATAGATGCAGTGTGCTTGTTTTGCAGTGAATGCGAGCCGCGGTAATAATATACCCAAGATGGTTTATCAGGTGACTTCCTACGTTTGGTTCGATGAAGCCGAACCGAGACCGACGTTTTCAGGCGGACCAGAGTTCGACTGTTTGGTCCGCGAACCGAGTTCGACGCGCATTGACACAGACCCGAAAAACCGGACTATCGAATTCTGGTCCGAAAGTCCAGACCAAACAGCCCCTGTGTGAAAGCGACCTCAGCTGAGGACGGCACAGAGCTGGAAGCACAGCTGTCAGGCCAAGAGCTGCTAGAGTGGGAAGGCGCCTGGGATAGACGGTCTCCCGGTTGATTTTTACAAGTCTCTCTGGTCTGTGACTGGTGAGGATCTTTTGAGTGTCCTCTGCGATAGTCTGAGTAAAGGGAGGCTGCCTCTGAGCTGTAGGAGAGCGGTCATCACTCTCCTGCCCAAGAAGGGAGACTTACAGAACATCAGGAACTGGCGTCGTGTCTTTACTCTGCTCAGATTATAATGTGCTCTCAAAGGTACTGGCAATGAGACTGAGGAAGGTGATGGAGCAGGTCATCCATGTGGACCAAACCTACTGTGTGCCCAGCAGGTTGATATCTGACAACATTACGTTGATTCGAGACATTTTGGACCTCTCTGGTGTTTTGGGTTGTGAACTTGGTCTGATTTCTCTAGATCAAGAAAAGGCTTTTGACCGAGTTGAACATCAGTACCTGTGGAAAGCAATGCAGGCTTTTGGTTTCAGCTCTGGGCTTATAGCTATGATCCAGATGAGAGTGTACTTATGATTAACGGTGGTTTAAGTGCGCCTTTTGATGTTCAGAGGGGAGTCCGACAGGGCTGTTCTTTATCAGGAATTACAGTCTGGCCATAGAGCCGCTGTTACACAGATTAAGGACTCATTTGTCGGGTTTTTCTTTTCCGGGTTGTGACATAAAATTCAAACTGTCTGCATATGCTGATGATGTCATGATTATGGTCAAATCCCAGCACAACATTGTACAATCAACTGTGATGGCTTTTAGTACTCTCTTCTCTGCTAGGGTGAACTGGCAGAAGAGTGAGGCCTTAGCAGTGGGTAAAGGGCCAATTGATGGACTTGTGCTACCTGGAGGCCTGACATGGAAGAGGGGAGGCCTAAAGTACTTGGGGATTTATCTTGGGGATGAGGTATTTTCTTCCAAGAATTGGGACGCTGTGGTAGAGCAAGTGGAGGGCCGGCTGAAGCGATGGAAATGGATTCTTCCAAAACTGTCATCGGCATCGGCTGGCGTGTACGGACCCGCCGCTGAACCTGCTGTCTAAGGTGCAGGGGTTGATGGTGGACTTCTTCTGGGACCGGTTGCACTGGGTCCCGCAGAGTGTCCTTTTCCTGCCCAAGGAGGAAGGGGGACAGGGGCTTGTCAACTTGGCAAGTAGGGGAGCTGTGTTCAGGCTCTGTTTCATTCAGAGACTCCTGACAGGACCGCGTCTATGCTTTTACCAACGCGTTCGTGTCTCCGGGTTCCCGCTTTGCGCTCTGATTGGCCACTGACCTACGCTAGTACGCCCCCCTCGTAAGTAGAGTCGGCGCTGCACTCAACCAATTCATTCAACAGGAAGCGATTTGCGAGTACAATACACCATCACGCCAGAGTGGATAAAGAAATGCTCCAGAAATGAATATGCCTAGGGAAAGGCTCAACGAGTCAGCGCGAGAGCGCACACACAAAAGCACACACGCATGATATCTGATTTATTAACGCCACGACCGCAATTGGCACTTGAAAAGTGTAAATGATGGATTAGTCATTAAGAATTCATGACAGCTTGTATAGCTCAACTGGTTAGTGCCCTGCCTGTGGACCATATGGTCCCCGGTTTGAATCTCTTGCTTACTTAAAAAAATTTCGTAACGTTAAATAATCTATCCACTCTGGTGTCCCAAAAAGGACAATAACACCACCTTATGCATACTGCACCTTATGTGAATACTGTGATACTGTGAATACTGTATATTTCAGTTGGTTAGATAGTCAATTCTATTGACTTATTTGTTTACACTGCTTGTGTTGTTTTCACTACCTGTGTAACCCCCCCCCCATGCTGCTATGATGCCTGAATTACCCCAAGGGAATCAATAAAGGAATATCTTATCTTATCAACCAGAGTGGATAAATAAATTAACGTTACAGAAAAAAAAGAAGTATCCAAGAGATTTGAACCGGGGACCATATGGTCCACAGGCAGGGGACTAACCAGTTGAGCTATACAAGCTGTCATGAATTGTTATTATAAAATACAATATTATAAAATCCTGTCAGGAAGCGTGCCTCAAAGCATGAATGAACCGGCATTTACCGGCATTTCTAAGCACTTTAAACGTACCAGAACTTTAGCGCACATAAAGTCATGCGGAAACGGCTGTTCCTGGAGGCAGTACTGTGATACACATTTGCATTTCAGCGTCCTGCTACGCTCATAGCGAGGGGGGCGTACTAGCGTAGGTCAGTGGCCAATCAGAGCGCAAAACGGGAACCCGGAAAAACGAACGCGTTGGTAAAAGCATAGACGCGACAGGACCGGCTGATCTGGTCTGGAGACCTGTGGCCCGAGCCATACTAGAGCGGTGTGGTGGGCTAAGTCTGGCTGAGCCACTGTTCCTCATGGATTTAAAGGGATGTACAATGAAAAACCTGCCCCATTTCTACAAGGGACTGTTAACAGTGTGGGGCTTGTTTACGAAAGAGAGACTGAAGGACGGTGGCTCTTTGTACTGGCTTCTGAGGGAGCCGGTGGTTCATGGGACTCGTTTTTAGGGTGGGGCCGAGCCAGCGCTGAAGCAAAGGCTGTGTGAGGCGAAGATCTTCACGTTGGGCCATGTGCTGGAGGTGTGCGGTCCCCTTTTTGATAATGCTGCAGGTCTGGCCTCACAGCTGGGCACAAGCTGTCAGGGTGATGGGCCGCCTATTGGGAGGCTGGAAACAGCAGTTGACTGATGATGAACTGGAAATGTGTGTTGATTATTGTAATGGTCAGTTATTGCCCGTTGAAAATTATTCTTTTCCTGAGGTGAAACTTAGTGCTGTTTTTAAATGTGATGAGTGGAGAGCACTGTACAAACCACCGTTGACTAAAAGAGTTGGGGATTTACAGTGGAGAATCTTACACGGTGCAGTTTCTGTGGACGCTTTTGTCTCTGTGATTAATTCTGATGTTGAAGACACCTGTCCTTTCTGCACAGAGAGAAACAGTTTTTCACTGTCTTTTAAAGTGTGACAGGCTCTTGGTTTTTTTTTTTTGTTCCTGACCCGCATGTTTGTGATGTTTGATGAACATCTTACTCCAGATATGTTTATTTTGGGGTACAGGTACAGCAGGAAGAGGAGGTTAAAGTGTCAGCTCTTCAACTTCCTGCTGGGTCAGGCAAAAATGGCCATTTATCTAAGCAGGAGGAAAAAGATTGAGGATTCGGTGCTGGTAGATACCACTATCTTGTTTAGATGTATGGTACAGGCAAGGTTGCGAACAGATTTTCATTTTTACCAATTGACCAGCAATGTAGCAGAGTTTGAGATGATATGGTGTTACAGGTGGGTGTTGTGTACTGTGGAGGAGTTGGAGTTGGTTTTTGGCTCTGTTCTGATGTGAAGTTTGTCTTTTATTTTTCTTGATTTGATTTGCTGTTCTGTGTTTTGCGTTATACATTCTGATGTACAGTATTGTTGATTGCTGAGTGAGAAAATAAAGTTGTGTTTAAAACTTGTTCCACCCGACGGGGTCGGTACCGACCCCAAAATGGCATCTGGTTGCAAAAAAAATTGCGATTTCAAAATCAAACGTATTCAAGTATTAACATCACTAACATGTCACAAAAGCATGTAGAATGTATATTATCATCAATACGTTAGTTTAGCAATAGGTTAAAAGCAGTGATGGGAGTAACGGCGCTATAAATAACGGCGTTACTAACAGCGTTCGTTTTTTCAGTAACGAGTAATCTAACAGATTACTATTCCAATCTTAATAACGCTGTTACCGTTACTGCCAAAAGATGCGGTGTGTTACTATGATTGAAGCTTTTTTTTTTCATCAGACAGATCTCTGCGCCAAGAGGCATTCTGTCCTTTCTTGGTTAAAGTGGGCAGCGCACGATTGACTGAGGTTGAGTCAAATGTCATGGTCAATGTTCACGAGATTTTCCCTCACTCAACTAAGCCGTTCTGATTTGACGGTATTGCTGACGTGAATAGGGTACTGATTTGCATAACTAACGCCCCCCTCTATGGTTGACAGCGACAGCAGAGCGAGTGGAAATATCTTCACTTCCTCAAACAGAGCGAGGCAGAGAGAACGAGCGAGAGAGAGGGAGAGAGAGATAGAGAGGGAGAGAGAGAGGGAGAGAGAGAGGGAGAGAGACAGGAGCTTCTGTCAGGGAAACAAACGGTGCACGGTTGGAAGCAGTGGCACACACTCATTTACACACACAACCTGGACCTCGCGGGGAAGCAGCGGAGCGATAACTTTATGCTCTGTGTCCCTCTCTCTCCCTCCCTCCATAGCTGTCAACCATCCCGTTTTTTCCCAGGATTCTCCCGTATTTCAACCTTCCTTCCCGCCGTCATCCCGTTCCCGTATTTTCCCCGTTTTAATTTTAATTTTTTAATTTTACAAAATGGCTGCAATTCCCCTACATTACGACAGGTGGCAGCAGTGTAGATTAGAACGTTAGCACAGGAAGTCAGACCGGAAGACGGTTGCGACCCGAAGACCAAGAAGAACAGCGACCTGATAAAGGAGTGGTTTAGCGCAAAATGTATTACATTCTACAACTACCTACCTACAAAAGGCAGAGAAGTGATACCGGCACAGTGTGGTTGTTCCCGGAGAGCTCACTCTCGGCCGTGGTTTCTCAGTGTATAATGTATGGTGCTCTCCCTCAACATGCGAGTAGGGTGAGACAACACCATTCTTTAGTCCAAATAATACCCTACTTTATACTATATTATTGTCATTAGTTTAATGTAAAGTCAGTCTTACATTGGCACTGCTTTAACGTTGCATTTACCCATAATCCATTGCTGTATTAGACCCATGTGCCAGTATAACTTTTGTAATATCAATGAAGAGCAGATTAAAAAGTTAATCAATACACAATGAAACAATATCTTTATCTATATCACATGTGAAAACTACTTTAATAAAAGAAGATTTCCGTTTTTCATTTCTACTCATTCATCCAAAACAAGACAGCAATTCTACTTCTGCATGCACCGGGAGAATTGAGCTCATGGCACAGATTTGGAGTTGATAGAATGGACATTGCTGTTCTTAGGAAATGTTGCACATGGTGGAAATAATGGAAATGAACATTTCTAACATTAACATTTAGTGTATGTTTAAAGTTGATACATTGAGGCATGGTAGAATTTAACTTTATATTACAGCATCCGTTTTTAACATTACAATTAGTGTCTGACACTATAGACACATGTTAAAAGTCAAAGTCAACTTTGTCATTTTCCAATTTGTGCAAGACATACAGAAAAAATGTATTACGTGCCCCCCTTCCCACGGTGTATATAGAAAGAGACAATACACACAAAAGTAACATAGGACACAATATACAACACACAGGACTATGTACAATATAAACAGTGCCTACAATTAAATTAATGAATGAATTAAATAAGAGGTAAAAGAGAACTTAGTGTAAATATTCTTAAATTTGTGTCAACGTTATAAAAATCCTATTGTATTCAACAAATTAATTATGATACACCACAATGTGCCCTTTCTATCTATTCTAAATCTATGGCCTCACGATTCCACGGCTGTGCAGTGCAGACAATATATATATATATATAATATACATACAAGGGGGAGGAGACTACATTGGGAGGGGGCGGGGCCGGGGGGAAGGGGGCGGGTGCGAAATATCATTTTTTTTTTTTTATCCCAATGTTGACAGCTATGCCTCCCTCCCTCTCCCCCTCTCACTCTATCTCCCTCTCTCTCTATCTCTCAATTCAATTCAATTCAAATGGCTGTATTGGCATGACGTACTTATGTTGTGGCAGACTGTGGGTGACTCTCACTCAAAGCGCTTATGGGCGGAGCCCATCCAAAAATAGCCTGAAATCCTGAGGCTGAAAAATGATGCTTTTGAGTACTTGATCAAAAATATAAAACAATGAATTTTTTTGAAAAAAACCTTTCTGATGTGTTCCATAGACTCTCAGGAATTGTGTAAAGTTGCCCAAATAGTGCAAGGAATAGCAATGCATGTCCCCTTTAAGTTTTCGATTTACTGAAGTCTATTGCAAGACGGCGACCATTTTGGAAATTTTTAACCATGGGAATTGTAATAATAATAATAATAATAATAAATCAAATTTATATAGCGCCTTTCATAGAACCCAAGGTCGCTTTACAATCAGGACAAAAAATAGGGCAAGGAAAGTAGGGGGGGAGGGGGAAGAGGGGATGAGGGAAAGTAGGGGATAATGGACCTAATTTAATCTAAAACTAACTGATGGGGAAAGCCTTGGTGAAGAGGTGTGTTTTTAGAGCGGATTTGAAGGTGTCCAGGGTTGGGGCGTTGCGGATTTCGGGGGGGAGAGAGTTCCAGAGGGTAGGGGACGCCACGCTGAAGGCTCTGTCCCCAAAAGTCCGTAACCTGGTGCGAGGGATGGAGAGGAGACCTAGATCAGAGGATCGTAGGTTCCGGGATGGAGTGTACTGGTGGAGGAGATCAGACAGGTACCGGGGGGCGAGGGCATGGAGGGATTTGTAGGTGAGGAGCAGGAGTTTGAAGGTGATGCGGAACCTGACTGGAAGCCAGTGGAGATGGATGAGGGTGGGGGTGATGTGCTGCCAGGGCTTGGTGTGAGTGAGAACCCTGGCAGCTGAGTTCTGGACATACTGGAGCCTTTTTGCGGCAATTTTGTGGAGGGCATGCATAGCTGTCGATCAGCGTTGGAATTTCTCCAAACTACACTTCCTGGCAGATTCTGTGGGGGTTCAAAGTTCAGAGTTCTGAATGAATAATATCAATAACTGGTATTATTCGCGATAATAAGCCACAAAAAGTAACGTGTTTGACAAATATTTAAATTCAGATTTTTTTTCCTCCCTATTGTTAGCATGTAGCAACAATTAGATCTGAAATTAGTTTCAAAATGGTTGCACTGTGGTGAAAATAAAAAAATACAGTAAATTACAGTAGATATCATTATCTGTTCTTATGCACGCCTGGTGATACTAAATCAAAATTGAACTTGGGCATTTGAAAGATAATATATGTATATATATAAATGTGCGAATTGGCTATAATAAGGTAATTTATAAGCCTCCTATTCTATATTCTATAATAATATTTCAAATTGCATTGGTCCGGATGGGAGAATTCAGTACTGTATCTACAGAACCTTCTGTTTAATCATCTTCCCTTTATTCATTTCCTTAGATATTTTGTACACATGATCTCAAGAAGGTACTGAACGAGATCAGTGGCAGCTTTTTATGTCTGGTCATTATTAGCATGGTGTTATTGACTGTCAAAGATGCAAAGAAAAATCATAATTCATATTCTCCTTTGTTTCATCACAATTTAAGCAAGCCTAGTAATACACACAATATTTCTGACACTGTGAATACATTCCCTGAGGTCCATAGATGTACCTAGATACCAAGAATATGCAAATAGCCCTTGTAGAAGTGGAGCAATATTCCATTTACCTAGGTATATATTTTAGGCGGATTTCCACCACGTGTGGAACAGGTTAAAAATCTAAAATCTCTCTCTCTCTCTCTCTCTCTCTCTCTCTCTCTCTCTCTCTCTCTCTCTCTCTCTCTCTCTCTCTCTCTCTCTCACCTGCTCTCTCTCTCACCTGCTCTCTCTCTCTCTCACCTGCTCTCTCTCTCCCTCTCTCACCTGCTCTCTCTCTCTCTCTCTCTCTCTCTCTCTCTCTCTCTCTCTCTCTCTCTCTCTCTCTCTCTCTCTCTCTCTCTCTCTCTCAGTGCATGCTGGGAATGAGATTGGAGATTGGAGAGTGGAGCTGCGTGAAAGTAGAGTCAGTTTTCCGATTTTCATTTTTTATCCTGATAGTTACATTTATTTATGATATATTGTAATTATAGTATAGTGTTAGTTTGCTCTGTGTTTGGCGTGTACAGGGTTAAGTGGGGAGTTTGTTTGTTTGGCAGTCGGCCAGGTTGTGCTGCTGGCTGACGTCAGACGCCAGTATGGAGTTTGCCAAACTCGGCAGGAAGCATGGTGTAAAGATTAATGCTTCTAATGTGTCCGTAGAGGACTGCAGTTTGGCAGTAGGTGACGTGGTTGGGCATAAAAGTGTGAAATCAGCCGCGAGGATGGAGTTGTCATTTTCCTAGACTGTCTTGAGATGGTGCCACTCTGTGGTAGAATCCGGAGTCAGTATCGAGGATGTGTTTATTGCCGTGGCGCCTCTCTCCACACCAGGCAAAAGGATTAATATAAATAACATCCCACCGTTCATAAGTGACGAAATACTGATAAGTCAACTTGCACGATATGGGAGGATGCAAATCTCCGCTGTTAAAACATGTTGTCTCACATACAGTAGACGCCAGGTTTGAATGATTCTCGAGAACAACAGAGAAGAGCTCGATTTGGTTTTAAAATTAAGAGTTGATGATTTTGACTACGTCGTTTTTGTAGAGTCTGGAAACTCAAAATGTTTCAAGTGCGGAGAGGAAGGACCTTTGGTCCGCGATTGTGTGAGGGAAGAGGCGAGAGGGGAGAGGGGAGAGGGAGAGAGGGGAGAGGGAAGAGGGAGAGGGGAGAGGGAGAGGGAAGAGGGGAGAGGGGAGAGGGAGAGGGAGAGGGGAGAGGGGAGAGGGAAGAGGGAGAGGGGAGAGGGGAGAGGGAAGAGGGGAGAGAGGGGAGAGGGGAGAGGGAAGAGGGGAGAGGGGAGAGGGGAGAGGGAAGAGGGGAGAGGGGAGAGGGGAGAGGGGAGAGGGAAGAGGGGAGAGGGGAGAGGGGAGAGGGGAGAGGGGAGAGGGGAGAGGGGAGAGGGGAGAGGGGAGAGGGGAGGAGAGGGGAGAGGGGAAGAGGGGAGAGGGGAGAGGGGAGAGGGGAGAGGGAAGAGGGGAGAGGGGAGAGGGGAGAGGGGAGAGGGGAGAGGGGAGAGGGGAGAGGGAAGAGGCGCACAATCTCAGCCCTGGGAGGGACGCGGTGCTGCGCGCAGTGCAGCAGGTATAGAGAAAGGAGGGGTGAGAGACGCTGTTCCAATAGTATCCAGCTGCAGGACCACAGAACCCGCTGTTCCCCCTCAACCAGTGGTGGTGCAGCAGGTACAGAGGAGGGAGGGTGAGACACGCTGTTCCCCCTCAACCAGTGGTGGTGCTGCAGGTACAGAGGAGGGAGGGTGAGACACGCTGTTCCCCCTCAACCAGTGGTGGTGCTGCAGGTACAGAGGAGGGAGGGTGAGACACGCTGTTCCCCCTCAACCAGTGGTGGTGCTGCAGGTACAGAGGAGGGTGAGACACGCTGTTCCCCCTCAACCAGTGGTGGTGCTGCAGGTACAGAGGAGGGAGGGTGAGACACGCTGTTCCCCCTCAACCAGTGGTGGTGCTGCAGGTACAGAGGAGGGAGGGTGAGACACGCTGTTCCCCCTCAACCAGTGGTGGTGCAGCAGGTACAGAGGAGGGAGGGTGAGACACGCTGTTCCCCCTCAACCAGTGGTGGTGCTGCAGGTACAGAGGAGGGTGAGACACGCTGTTCCCCCTCAACCAGTGGTGGTGCAGCAGGTACAGAGGAGGGAGGGTGAGACACGCTGTTCCCCCTCAACCAGTGGTGGTGCAGCAGGTACAGAGGAGGGAGGGTGAGACACGCTGTTCCCCCCTCAACCAGTGGTGGTGCAGCAGGTACAGAGGAGGGAGGGTGAGACACGCTGTTCCCCCTCAACCAGTGGTGGTGCAGCAGGTACAGAGGAGGGAGGGTGAGACACGCTGTTCCCCCCTCAACCAGTGGTGGTGCTGCAGGTACAGAGGAGGGAGGGTGAGACATGCTGTTCCCCCCTCAACCAGTGGTGGTGCTGCAGGTACAGAGGAGGGAGGGTGAGACACGCTGTTCCCCCTCAACCAGTGGTGGTGCAGCAGGTACAGAGGAGGGAGGGTGAGACACGCTGTTCCCCCTCAACCAGTGGTGGTGCAGGTACAGAGGAGGGAGGGTGAGACACGCTGTTCCCCTCAACCAGTGGTGGTGCAGCAGGTACAGAGGAGGGAGGGTGAGACACGCTGTTCCCCCCTCAACCAGTGGTGGTGCTGCAGGTACAGAGGAGGGAGGGTGAGACACGCTGTTCCCCCCTCAACCAGTGGTGGTGCTGCAGGTACAGAGGAGGGTGAGACACGCTGTTCCCCCTCAACCAGTGGTGGTGCTGCAGGTACAGAGGAGGGAGGGTGAGACACGCTGTTCCCCCCTCAACCAGTGGTGGTGCTGCAGGTACAGAGGAGGGTGAGACACGCTGTTCCCCCTCAACCAGTGGTGGTGCTGCAGGTACAGAGGAGGGTGAGACACGCTGTTCCCCCTCAACCAGTGGTGGTGCTGCAGGTACAGAGGAGGGTGAGACACGCTGTTCCCCCTCAACCAGTGGTGGTGCTGCAGGTACAGAGGAGGGTGAGACACGCTGTTCCCCCTCAACCAGTGGTGGTGCTGCAGGTACAGAGGAGGGAGGGTGAGACACGCTGTTCCCCCTCAACCAGTGGTGGTGCTGCAGGTACAGAGGAGGGAGGGTGAGACACGCTGTTCCCCCCTCAACCAGTGGTGGTGCTGCAGGTACATAGGAGGGAGGGTGAGACACGCTGTTCCCCCTCAACCAGTGGTGGTGCTGCAGGTACAGAGGAGGGTGAGACACGCTGTTCCCCCTCAACCAGTGGTGGTGCAGCAGGTACAGAGGAGGGAGGGTGAGACACGCTGTTCCCCCTCAACCAGTGGTGGTGCTGCAGGTACAGAGGAGGGTGAGACACGCTGTTCCCCCCTCAACCAGTGGTGGTGCTGCAGGTACAGAGGAGGGAGGGGTGAGACACGCTGTTCCCCCCTCAACCAGTGGTGGTGCTGCAGGTTCAGAGGAGGGAGGGTGAGACACGCTGTTCCCCCCTCAACCAGTGGTGGTGCAGCAGGTACAGAGGAGGGTGAGACACGCTGTTCCCCCTCAACCAGTGGTGGTGCAGCAGGTACAGAGGAGGGAGGGTGAGACACGCTGTTCCCCCCTCAACCAGTGGTGGTGCTGCAGGTACAGAGGAGGGAGGGTGAGACACGCTGTTCCCCCTCAACCAGTGGTGGTGCTGCAGGTACAGAGGAGGGAGGGTGAGACACGCTGTTCCCCCTCAACCAGTGGTGGTGCTGCAGGTACAGAGGAGGGAGGGTGAGAAACGCTGTTCCCCCCTCAACCAGTGGTGGTGCTGCAGGTACAGAGGAGGGAGGGTGAGACACGCTGTTCCCCCTCAACCAGTGGTGGTGCTGCAGGTACAGAGGAGGGAGGGTGAGACACGCTGTTCCCCCTCAACCAGTGGTGGTGCTGCAGGTACAGAGGAGGGAGGGTGAGAAACGCTGTTCCCCCCTCAACCAGTGGTGGTGCTGCAGGTACAGAGGAGGGAGGGTGAGACACGCTGTTCCCCCCAAGCCCAACACCGCGTCAGAGAAAGAAAAGGGATAAGGAGAATATTATGACAAGTGACAGTGAAGTAATAGGAAAAAAGCCGAATGTGGTGGACAATGTAAACAGTCAGACAGTGGATGACGTGGTGGGAAGTAGTGATGGAGGGGTGGGGGGAGATGTACTTTTATTATTTGGAAAGGAAAAAGAAAGTGGCAACAGTGGTCTTCAGGATAAAGAAGGAGTGACAAGGTTGGTCAAAGAGAGTCAGGAGGATGTAGGAGGCACAGGTTCCTCTCAGTCCAGCATGGGCGAGGATGAGGTTCCAAGTGCTGAGGAAGATGAGTTTCCAAATGCTTCTCAAGTGTCTGATTCACAACGAAAAAAAATGTATGCAGTCAGGCAGATACAGCAGTTCCTGCACACAACAAAACATTTGAAAAATGTCAAAGTTGGAGATTTTTTTGAAGATATGGAGATGTTTATTTTTTCAGCAAGGACTCAAATGAGGTTGAAGAACAATGGGGGGTACACTTCCCAGGAAGTTTTTAGACTGAGAAAAATTGTACAGAAGCTCAACAAAATGGATAATCTGTTGTGCACTCCTTCTGGAGATCATGGAGCCTCTGATGTGTGGAGCCTGGCTGGACATTCGGGAAGGGAGTAGACCTGGGCTTGGACAGTGTCTGCAATCAGTTGGGACAATGAAACTGAAAGATGTTGTGGATGTAGCCGGGTCAGATTTTCGCCACGCAGAGGAAGTGGCTTCTTTATTGGGGCTGAGGACAGCCTGTCACAACAGGGTCTGTCTGGACGATTGGACTGAAGCGCGGAGCGTCTGGGAACAATACCTGTTGCAGGATTATTTCAGTGGAACGGAGGGTCCTGATGAAGGGGATCTATTTCATGCGCTGAATATAAAAACGGACACAAATGGACTGACGGGACCCTTCTTGGGTTGCTCATATGTTGCTCTTGCTGAGATATATGTGTTGAATGGAAGTATGGACACTTTTTTTTTTTTTGGTGGAGCTTCAATGTTTTTTTTGTTGTGTTGCAGAAGGACAGTTGTATTTTAGCATTTTTTTTATTGTGAGATCTTATGTGGTTTTAAGTGTGATGGGGACACATGTTGCCCGATATAATGTGTAGTTAGTTATTTAATTGTATTGACACACACATTGTAATGAGAATTATGTAAATAAATGTTTTTTCTAAAATCAAAAAATTATCTCTCTCTCTCTCTCTCTCTCTCTCTCTCTCTCTCTCTCTCTCCAACTCCTCGTCCAATCAACAGTCATCTCCCGCCTCGACTACTGCAATGCACTGCTCGCTGGCCTCCCGGCCACTGCCACTAAGCCTCTTCAACTCATTCAGAACGCAGCGGCCCGCCTGATCTCAAACCTACCGAAGTCGGCCCATGTCACCCCACTTCTTAGGGACCTGCACTGGCTCCCCATTGCTGCACGAATCCGCTTCAAGGCCCTCGACCTAGCATACCGTGCGGCAAAGGGAACCGCTCCCGCCTACCTCCGGTCAATGGTCTCTAACTACACACCCTCAAGACCCCTACGCTCTGCATCTTCTGGCCGCCTCAGACCTACTCCTATCCAAGCTCCGGGAGGGTCATCAAAGAGAAGTCGCCTATTCTCAGTCCTTGCCCCACAATGGTGGAATGAACTACCCACCCCAGTTAGGACAGCCGAATCACGTCCAATCTTTCGCCGTCGACTAAAGACGCACTTCTTCAACCATTATCTGAATAAAAAAAAAAAAAAAAAAAAAAAAAAAAAAAAAAAATCTAACCCTAACTAACCGTACTGTCATGCACTTGTCCTAATAAACTAACCTACACTGTAGCACTCAACACTTTGATGAACATTGTTGCTCAGCTGATAGAGTTGTGCCCTTCCTGATGGCTTGTCGTACAGAACTTGTAAGTCGCTTTGGATAAAAGCGTCAGCTAAATGACTAAATGTAAATGTAAATGTCTCTCTCTCTCTCTCTCTCTCTCTTTCTACCTTCTCCTCCAGGTCAGACTTGGTGATAAGGATCTCCTCTGTGTAGACGATCTCCTTGTCACTCAGCAGGCCCCGCCCCTCCGTGTCACTCAGCTTCCAGACCAGCAGACAGCCGTCCTCAGACACCGTCAGCAGCAGCCGCTCGTCAAACGTGATCGCCATCTGAAAACAAACCTCAAACACGTCTTTACATAGAACAGGGGATATATATATATATATATATATATGCTGTAAACAGGGTTCCCACTGACATTGAACATTTTAATTCAAGGACTTTCAAGTACTTTTCCCAGCCCTGTTTTTCATTTTAAAAGGGCATTTAACACTTTGAGTGCCAACGACGCTATATGTCGTTAGTTCACGCTGACTGTTGAGTGCCAGCGACGACAAATAGCATTTTGTTGTCGTTTAAAAAAAAAAAAAAATTTGAATTCATATTTCATCAATCTAGTCTCACGTTAGTGCTGCAAACTCTCTCTGAGCTCCATTGGGAAAATACCGCCCCCTATCGTCTCTCCCTGTCGTACTGCACCCCATTGGATTAGACTGAATGAAATACATGGGGGGGGGGGGGATCCAGTTTCCTCATTTTACTTCTCCGGCAAGCCATCCGAAGAGATCCAAGTCATTGCCGGGCCGCAAAACAGCGTGGAATACATATTTCCAGTACCCAGCGCTGAATCAATAAACGCGATCGATATTTGGAATGGCGATCAGGAATTGGAATAATCTTTTTGGAGAACATCTGAGGTAAGGAATCTATTTTACCAGTCTTAGAATAATCAGAGCCGTTTTCACAGAGATATCAGCGTGTGCCATATGTGTGTGTGCGCTGATCAGGAAATGATAGAATCGATTTTTCAGCTCGCTTCTCTAGCGTGCATAAGTACACATATACTATCGATAATCTAGCGTTTATTTGAAAACAATTTATGGCCGAAAAATGACAACGTTTTTTGTGTATTCCAAAATATTCCAGTAAAGGGCGTTTATCACAGAATCTTTGTATTTTCCTGAAACTTTCAAGAAAACTAGTGTAACTGAGGGGTACAATTCCCTGACTGTATTGATAAGTATGGTATCATTAAACCACTACCGCTTTATGTACTTTAATTACTGGCCATACAGTACATGATATCTAAATATAATGAACACTTCCCACAATGAACCGGTTCTACACAAAGTTGTCTTTAAGTATTTATTGCAGCAAAAGGTACATAATACTTCTCTATTATACTTTGAATGCACTTGTAAGGCAAAGGAATGTGCGTAGGCAAATCAACAATGAATGTCCATTCTCTGGTTACGCAGGAGGTAATTATACAACCTGAATCTTAGGGAATTATATCTATGGTACACTAGTAATATATAGCGGGAGATACTGGAAGGGTCCCCCTGGTTGTAAGCCAGCAGGGGTAGAGGATCTGTCGGTAGTAGAGAGTCTGGTCAACGATGACTAAGGAGACTCCAAGTACAGGAGACGGTGCAATAGCCTCTTGATCCACAGACGAATACAGCTGTTCTCCGTAGACTGTAGCTCCACAGTGAAGAAAGCTAGCCGGCCTCAGGCTCTCTGAGGCGCCGACTCGACTTGGCTCCTCGCGGGGTAAATCCAACACGTGTAAGCGTCGGCGATTCTCCGCTCCATAAATCACAGGACCAAAGCAAATATAATCCAGCCGCAAAGGGCTATGTAGTCGTCGGGTAGATTAATCCAGTGTACATGTCCACACGGTTCTCGTCTAGGTCTCCTCGGGTGAAAGCGCCATGAAAGCAGCCCAGCCTGGATAAGAACTCTAGCTAATACGAGGAAGCGTTGGTGATGCTGGTCACTGTAGAACTTTAGCCGCACGATACACTATACACAAATAGACTATTACTGACTTAATAGAAATATGTCGCACTCGACGGTATAGCGCCAAACTCTGACAATTCAGTTATTAATTCGCACGCGGTCTCAATGCTCTATTCTGGGGCCAAACAGGCCATACTTCACCGCACGTTGTATCGTGGGTGAGGCTTCAACTTATTGGGTAACTCTTGACTTCTGACTAAGACTAAGTGCTTCTGTATTCACCTGCGCCATATTTATATGCACGGTGAACAAACTAGTGCCAACGACATTTCTGTCTCGTATCCCTGGGCAAGGCCGGGCATGCACAGACATGTCTTGACGGTGACTTTGAACCTGGCTCCGGAGGCATGGCTCTGGCGCCTGTGGACCGCTGTCCAATAGGAGAATGAAATATTATGGTCTGGGCTAAAGGGATATTCTGTGTATATGTACAAGGAATATACAAGGGATATCAAACGATATACAAATACTATGCAATATATATCAATCAATAAATATATATATATATTCGGTTTAATCTGATCCTGTGTAACAGCCGCACCCTAATTAGTCCCACCTAATTAGCTAAGCAGAGACAGATTAACCGCACTGTCCACTACTCAATGTCTGTTGTGAGGGGTCGGTCAGTTCACAAAGTCATGGGGTCATGGTCATCATCGATAGTATCGGGGAGCCTTGGCAGTTCTATTAGCCTCGCCACGGGTCGGGTGTAGATCCGTCCTTGGACGAGCACTTCGGCTGCTCGGACCTTTCCGTCGGCACCGGTGATCACTTTGCTTACGCGGCCAGCCGGCCACATAGCTCGGGGTAGTGACTGGTCGATAATCATGACGACTGTTCCTTCTGTCAAATTGTCTCTCTCTTTCACCCATTTCTGGCGGGTCTGTAGAGACGGTAGATAGTGGAGTAGGAAGCTGTTCCAAAACTTGTCAGCCAATACTTGACTGTACCTCCACATTCTTCGGCCGTTCGCTTCTTCAGGCCTGTACATTGTCTGTGGTAGCGCGGGGTCCAGCCGCCCCATCAAGAGTGTGTTGGGGGTGACTGGGTCGACATCTGCTACATCACTTGAGACGTAACCGAGGGGCTTTGAGTTCAATACTCCATCGATCTCCGTGAGGACTGTCATTAGGACTTCTTCCGCCACGGTCTGGGGCCCAAGCACGGCGTACAGGGCTGTCTTTATTGAACGTACTTCTCGTTCCCAAGTTCCACCGAAGTGAGGTGCGTTCGGGGGATTAAACTGGAAGTCAATCTGGGATGGAGCAAGGTGGATCTTAAGTTCTGGGCCCATAGCTTGGAAGCTCTCTCTCAGCTCTCTTTCTCCGCCTTTGAAGTTTGTCCCGTGATCAGACAATAATATAGACGGTTTGCCTTTCCGCGATGTGAATCTTCGGAAGGCCATAAGGAATGAGTCTGTGCTCATGGTTGGAAGGAGTTCTATATGCATCGCTCGGGTGGTCATGCATTTGAATACAATGCCCCACCGCTTCTCGGTTCCTCTTCCTTTCTTTATATACAGCGGGCCGAAACAATCCATACCGGTGGAGTGAAAAGGCTTGTCGCCGAGTCGGAGGCGACAGGGAGGTAAGTCAGCCATCCGGGGTATACTGGGCTGCGCTCGCCACTTACGACAGTCTAGACAGGTTCGCTGGAGGCGCCGCACTGCTTCTCTCCCTTGCAGTATCCAATAACGACGTCTGATCTCCGCGAAGACTCTCTCTGCCCCGGCGTGATGCACATCCTCGTCGTATTTCTTTATGATCAGCTCTGTGACCTTGTGTCGGCTGTTTAAGACTATCGGGTACTTGACGTCATCCGGTAAGTCTGGAGCTCTCCGCAGACGACCACCCACTCTGATGAGACCATGGGCGTCGCTCTCGGGGGCTAGGTGGAGCAGTCTGCTGTCTGATGGGACGGGCTTTGCTCCCTGTAGACAGTCTAGCTCATCGGGGAACGAGTCTCTCTGGGCTCGTTGTAGTAGAAGAAGTTCTGCTTCTTCGTAGTCAGCTGCAGTAATGTCAGTAGTGAGCTGAACCTCTGGGTGGTGCCACAGGAATGTCTTTAGCTGCGCACTCTCTAGGGTGAGGCAATCGTCTATGTCGGGGTCTGTGGAGACGAGTGTGTTCAATCCACAGAACATAGATTTCTTGTTTTCGGCCTCCTCTTTACTCGCTTCCCGTGGGGTGGGTGTAGGCCACTCTTCTTCCGGGAGCTTGAGGAACTCTGGCCCGTCACTGTATAGGTTGTGACGGGTGAGGTCATCCAGGGACATTCCCCGGGTGATGACGTCAGCTGGGTTGTGTTTTGTGTCCACATACCTCCAGCTTGCTACTTCTGTTAAATCTTGAATCTCTGTGACTCTGACTCCCACGAAGACCTTGTATCTGCACGAATCAGACCGGATCCATGTGAGTACTGTCGTGGAGTCTGACCACAAGATTGTTCTTTGCACCGGAATGGTGAGTTCACGTTGGATTAACGTGGCGAGTTGCGCTCCTGCTAGGGCTGCGCAGAGCTCTAGACGCGGGATAGATTGTTGCTTTCGTGGGGCTATTCTTGAGCGAGCCAGGATGAAAGCAGTATGTATTTCTCCTCCCTCCTCTCGGGCACGCAAGTAGGCCACCGAACCGTAGGCTACTTCGGAGGCGTCGCTGAAGACGTGCAGGTCCATCTGGCACGTCTCCGGCCTCACTGTGGGTGGGAAGTAGCTGCGGCGTATGTTGACACCTGGGAGTGAGCTGAGTTCCGTCTCCCACTCTCTCCATGTGGATGCAAGGTGTTCGGGTATGGGGTCGTCCCAGCCCTGGTCCTTGTCCCATAACGCTCTTACAATCATCTTTGCCCTGGTGGTGTAAGGTAGAATACATCCCAACGGGTCATATTGTCTGGCGAGTGTTCTGTATACACTCCGTCTGGTGGTCGGTAGTGCAGTCGACCTTCCCTGCTCCTTGGTCAGGGGTGTGTGTTTATAATGGAGCGAGTCTGTTTTGAAGCGCCAGACTAGTCCTAATGTCATTTCTTGGGCTTCTCCTGGGATGGTCGCCATCCAGGTCTCGCTGCTTGCTGCCTTGTCCTCGGGGGAGAGGCTGCGCAATACTTGCGGGTCGCTGCTGGCCCACTGCCTGAGATCAAAGCCGCCTTTGATCAGGGAGGCGCGGAGCTTGAGTAGAAGGGCCTCGGCTTCTTCTGGCGTCGAGACGCTTTGCAGACAGTTGTCCACGTAGAAACTATTTCCTACACTTTGTCGGACCTCTTCATCAGCTGCTGGGTCCTCTGCGACGTGTTTTTGCAGTGCAAACGTAGCACAGCATGGGCTGCATGTGGTTCCGAAAGGGAGGACTTCCCATTGATAGATGGCTGGTTGCTCATCCCCGATCCTCTCTCTCCATAGGAACCGCAGCAGGGGCTTGTCCTCCTCCACTAGTCTCACCTGCAGGAACATCCCTTTGATGTCGCCGCTGATGGCCACCTTGTCTTGGCGGAAACGTAGTAACACGCCTAGTAGAGAGGGGCCGAGTGTTGGGCCGGGCAAGAGCTCTTTATTCAGATTTTGTGATCCGATCTGGTAGCTGCAGTTGAACACAATACGATCCTTGCCGTTGTGGTGGACTTTGTGGTGCGGCACGTACCATGATTCGGTCGTCTGATCGGCCTCTTTAATGTCAATTTTCTTTATGTGTCCCGCTGTGATTAGCTTGTTAATCTCAGCGCGGTACACCGTCTCTTGAGCGGGGTCTCTGGCTAGGCGCCGCTCTGTGTTCAATAGATACCGCTCCGTCGCTTCTTTTGGGGCGTGGAAGGTAGGCATACCCTCTCGCCTCAGGAGTGGAGTTGCGTATCTCATCACTCCGTTGACTTTGACTCTCTTTGTCCCTTGCTCGAGGAGGGCTATAGCGTAAATGTCTTCCTTGGAACGAATGTCTTTCTTTTCGTTCTTAAAGGGCATTGTCTCTAGTGTCCATAGCCTCTCGACATGCTGTAGGAGGGTGGTGTCTTCTTCTGTCACTCTGGAGTGGAGGCAGCTAGTGGCTGCTGTTCGGTTAAGAGACTTAGCGAGGGGGCCTTGTAATGTCCATCCTAGGCGGGTCTCGACTGCTGCAGGACAGCCTCTGGGCCCTGTGTGGACCCGGTCAATCGGGACTATGAGGTCTGCATGGTCGGAGCCTATCAGCAGGGTCGGGGTGGCACCGTCTATGAGCGGTATAGGTAGTTGACGCAGGTGCACATATTTATCCATCAGCTTGGCGATGGGGTAGGTGTACTGCGACAGGCCTATTTCTTGGCTGGTGAAAGCATTAGTAATCCTATACCGTCTCTCTGGCTGCCCGCTTGCTGCGATAGTGAAGGAGACATTCTCGCCCTTTATCGTCTTTAGATCTCTTCTTATTGTCCGAATCGTCATCTGGTTTTCGCTCCCCCGCAGCCCCAGCTGGGCCGCAGCGGACGCGAGGAGAAGGGTCTTCTCTGACCCGTCGTCAAGGACGGCGTAAGTGTCCTTGACCTTATCTTGGTAACTCAGTGTTACGCGGACCACCTTTAAGAGCACCCGGGCGCCCCCGCTGCTGGCGGGGTCAATGTACTTGCCTTTGTGCTGCTTGAGGGTGCAGGCTTTCTTCTGTTACTGTCGTGTAGGACATCTAGGTGGGCTCCGTCACACCGACTACACCTCTTCTTTAAGCGGCAATCGGCTGCCATGTGACTGCGCGCACATCGGTAACAGCGTCGGTTGGACTTTATCCATTGACTCACCTCGTCGGCGGTCATCTTCTTGAACGTGTCACATTGTGACAACCAGTGTTCCTTTTCGCAGTACGGGCACACCATCTTCCACTTCTCTTTCATCGAGGGGGTACTGTGGTTCTTGCTGCTCGGTACTGATTCTGATTGGTGCATGACGGTCACCAATCTTCGGCCATCGTTTGCTCTCCTAGGTCCCTCTCTGGAGCTTGGTGTGCTCCGCATGAACGTATCCAACCGTAGGCTGTTGACTTCTCTCGCCAGGAAGTCGGCTAGGTCTAGGAGGGATGGCTCGGGACCGTTAGGATCACGTGGTCTTTTTGCCGCCTGAAGCGCTCTTGTCGGGCGGGCGGAAGCTTCTCTAAAATCCTCTCGACATTAGAGTTTGCGTACAGTTCGTGCATACCCTTTTCTCTTTGCGCCCCCAGCATCCCTACCAGGGATTGTACCTTGATAGACAGGTCATCTAGTGAGCGATTGTCTGTGGCTGGGGGTAGGCGGTCAATATGCCTTATCTCTTGTATTACGTAGTCCCATATGCGTCCATATCTTTGGTCGAGTGCTGCTAGAGCCGCTGTGTATGGGGTAGTAGAGGTGGCATAGGCCAGCGCTATATTGTGCGCTCGGGGCACCTTGAGGTGCTTCAGTAGGATAGCATACTTGTACGGTTCATCAGCTACATCGGACATCATTGTCTCTAAGCACATTCGTAGCTCCGTGTACTGTGCTCTGTTCTCGTGGGTGAAGTCCGGAAACGTCGGTGTGCCAATGTATGATGCCATGGATGGCTGGCACATCGGTGAGCGTTGGAAGAGAGGCCTCCTAGGCGAGTCTCCTCTTACGCCTCTTGGTGGGCTGGTACCTGCTGGGTACCATGGCCCGCGTATCCAGGTGCTATTCCTCGGGGCTGGTCGTGCGTCAAGCTCACCCGTGAATTGAGTCGGGGGTCTGTAGCGCAGAGCCGCGGGGGTAGAGCCTGGGCTGTACTGGACCTCCTGGTCCTGTGGAGTACTGTGCTGCTGTCGGGCTTGACTCTCCTCCTCTCCCTCTTCTTCTTCCTCTGGCAGGTCCTCTAGATCCTGTAGTCGTCTATTTAGCCTCTCCGCGGTGTAGACCGTTTCTTCCTTGTAGCTGGGTCTCGCGTGGACCGGTCGGGGAAGGAGTTCGGAGGGGGGTATAGGCTCTCTCTGGTGGTCGGGCTCAGGGTCGCTTGATCGGGTAGGGGAGGGTGCCCTTGACCCTTGTCTTGACGAGGCCCTGGAACCCCGTGCGGAGGGAGGGGGTGTTGCCCTGGTGATCAGCTGCTCCATTATCTGCGCTTGTAATCGGTCGCGCTCGGCTTCGCGCTTGGTGAGAGCGAGGTCGCCTTCTGCTTCTCTTTGGGGACCGGCGGCGGCGCGCTGGGCTTCGGCCCGGTCCCTTACCATATTCTCTTCCGTCTGAAGGCGTCTAATCTCTAGACGTATACGATCTTCTTCGCTCCGTTGCTGCGCCTGAAGGCGTTCTCTTTCCATGGAAGAATGTTCGCGCTCACTAAGCGTCTGTGCTTGGAGTCGATCGCGCTCTGTTGAGGCTGCTAGGCTGGCGAGGAATGCCTGTGCCAGCATCTTGTCCGCCTCGCTGGGGGAAGACGCTGGTTGAGGTGATCCGCTCCTGGCAGTACTCGTTGGAGATCTGTTCTCCTGTGGCGAGTCCTGGAGATCCATCTCCGGGGTGCTCTCCTCTTCTTGTAGCGGGTAGAGTTCCATCCCTGGAGGGCTGTCTTTATCCTGGAGCTCTCCGGGGACTACTTCTTCGGTCTTGGCGGGGGGTAAAGTCGTGTCAGGTCCCTCCTGGTCCCTACCGTGAGCTTGGTCAGTTACGTTAGAACCCACTAGGGCCTCTATTGGCGGGGTAGCCTGGGCGATAGGGTCGGACATAATTTTACTATCTACTTTTTCCGCGTTTACCGTCTGTAGAAGGCTAGGTAGTATATTGGCAACGTAATCCTCTAAGTACTGAGGTGTCTGCCGTCTACGCTGCGGGCGATCTACTTTAGGAGAACCGTTTTGTGGAGTGTTCATCATAGGCCATGTCAATATTAATACCACTATATTAATATTACACTAGTTACCATCCGGCTCGAAGGACCAATTGTAACTGAGGGGTACAATTCCCTGACTGTATTGATAAGTATGGTATCATTAAACCACTACCGCTTTATGTACTTTAATTACTGGCCATACAGTACATGATATCTAAATATAATGAACACTTCCCACAATGAACCGGTTCTACACAAAGTTGTCTTTAAGTATTTATTGCAGCAAAAGGTACATAATACTTCTCTATTATACTTTGAATGCACTTGTAAGGCAAAGGAATGTGCGTAGGCAAATCAACAATGAATGT
This sequence comes from Notolepis coatsorum, assembly GCF_963971535.1. Classification (NCBI taxonomy): domain Eukaryota; kingdom Metazoa; phylum Chordata; class Actinopteri; order Aulopiformes; family Paralepididae; genus Notolepis; species Notolepis coatsorum. The sequence goes on along the minus strand of NC_140181.1, from coordinate 111,848,053 downwards.
CCATTATCTGGTTACGCAGGAGGTAATTATACAACCTGAATCTTAGGGAATTATATCTATGGTACACTAGTAATATATAGCGGGAGATACTGGAAGGGTCCCCCTGGTTGTAAGCCAGCAGGGGTAGAGGATCTGTCGGTAGTAGAGAGTCTGGTCAACAATGACTACGGAGACTCCAAGTACAGGAGACGGTGCAATAGCCTCTTGATCCACAGACGAATACAGCTGTTCTCCGTAGACTGTAGCTCCACAGTGAAGAAAGCTAGCCGGCCTCAGGCTCTCTGAGGCGCCGACTCGACTTGGCTCCTCGCGGGGTAAATCCAACACGTGTAAGCGTCGGCGATTCTCCGCTCCATAAATCACAGGACCAAAGCAAATATAATCCAGCCGCAAAGGGCTATGTAGTCGTCGGGTAGATTAATCCAGTGTACATGTCCACACGGTTCTCGTCTAGGTCTCCTCGGGTGAAAGCGCCATGAAAGCAGCCCAGCCTGGATAAGAACTCTAGCTAATACGAGGAAGCGTTGGTGATGCTGGTCACTGTAGAACTTTAGCCGCACGATACACTATACACAAATAGACTATTACTGACTTAATAGAAATATGTCGCACTCGACGGTATAGCGCCAAACTCTGACAATTCAGTTATTAATTCGCACGCGGTCTCAATGCTCTATTCTGGGGCCAAACAGGCCATACTTCACCGCACGTTGTATTGTGGGTGAGGCTTCAACTTATTGGGTAACTCTTGACTTCTGACTAAGACTAAGTGCTTCTGTATTCACCTGCGCCATATTTATATGCACGGTGAACAAACTAGTGCCAACGACATTTCTGTCTCGTATCCCTGGGCAAGGCCGGGCATGCACAGACATGTCTTGACGGTGACTTTGAACCTGGCTCCGGAGGCATGGCTCTGGCGCCTGTGGACCGCTGTCCAATAGGAGAATGAAATATTATGGTCTGAGCTAAAAGGGATATTCCGTGTATATGTACAAGGAATATACAAGGGATATCAAACGATATACAAATACTATGCAATATATATCAATCAATAAATATATATATTCGGTTTAATCTGATCCTTTGTAACAACTAGGGTTTTTCAAAATGGTATAAAACAGAAATTAACCGATTAAAAAACAATCCGTTTCGACAATGTTGACTGCAAACAAGTCATTGATAAGCGACGGCCAGATTAGACACATAGCCATAATTTAAGACATAGTTTATGCGTTCACAACGCTATCATTGAAGTGGGTGCTGGCATTCAACCATGTTTTGAGACAGGGAGGCGTGGCATCCAAAGTGTTAAAAGGATACAATTAACTTTTAAATGTTGTTTTTTATTGAAAGAAATATTGAATCCAATATTTATGGCGTAAAACCAAATTCTGACAATTAGTTACACTTTAGATTAAAAAAATCTATTTCTTGATTCAGAACAATTTTATCATGGATGAACAAAACTTTCAATGCCAATGGTCGATTTGAATTCCAAAGACTTTTTAAGCACCTTGTTAAAAAAGAATTGGCTGTTTTCAAGGAATTCCAGGTGTAGAAGCAGAAACCGACCTGGTGGATTTATATTGCTAGAATATTAGAATTCATATAGTTTAGACTAGTGTCTTATTTATGTTTGAACACTAGGGGGCTCACCACCTCCATTATAGCCCCACCTCTATAAGTAGCCTAGCTAATTACTGTAATCTCATGCACCTGTTATGAAGATTCATTTTTCCTACCTGTCTCACTGTTTGGAACTGACAAATGGAGCAATTGACAACTGTTCTGATTTAACCCTTCATTCACTATCATTCACCTTTGGACAACAATAAAACCCTGTAAACCATACCAGCAGCAACTTGGGACATTCCATATTTACATCACAAACTTTGGTACTGAGTAGATAATTAATTACGGGTGCATCGTGGATGCCTGTCAGCACATCGAGGAATGACAGTCGGCCACTACACCAGGCCTTAACTTTTTTTTTTTTTTATCAAGCACTTCAAGCACTTCAAGGACCTTGTGCGAACCCTGATAAACGTCAAACACGTTTTACATAGAACAGGGTGTACAATATATATGGAAAATATATATATATATAGTGTAAATATCTCCTCTCTCTGTCTCTCTCTCTGTTTGCACGAGGAGCGGGGCTGTGCTCTTACACACACTCGCGACTCGAGTCGCTCACACTGTGCACATCCGGGTACTGAAGCAGCACACAGACAGACAGCTCTGCTCTCATCACATCCGGGTACTGAAGCAGCACACAGACAGACAGCTCTGCTCTCATCACATCCGGGTACTGAAGCAGCACACAGACAGACAGCTCTGCTCTCATCACATCCGGGTACTGAAGCAGCACACAGACAGACAGCTCTGCTCTCATCACATCCGGGTACTGAAGCAGCACACAGACAGACAGCTCTGCTCTCATCACATCCGGGTACTGAAGCAGCACACAGACAGACAGCTCTGCTCTCATCACATCCGGGTACTGAAGCAGCACACAGACAGACAGCTCTGCTCTCATCACATCCGGGTACTGAAGCAGCACACAGACAGACAGCTCTGCTCTCATCACATCCGGGTACTGAAGCAGCACACAGACAGACAGCTCTGCTCTCATCACATCCGGGTACTGAAGCAGCACACAGACAGACAGCTCTGCTCTCATCACATCCAGGTACTGAAGCAGCACACAGACAGACAGCTCTGCGCTCATCATAGCGGAGAGAACGAAACGTTCAAAAAAAGCATGCATAGCGCGACCTGTGTAACATTAAGTTTACATTTAGTCATTTAGCTGAATGCTTTTATCCAAAGCGACTTACAAGTTCTGTACAACAAGTCATCAGGAAGGGCACAACTCTATCAGCTGAGTAACAATGTTCATCAGAGTGTTGAGTGCTACAGTGTAGGTTAGTTTATTAGGACAACCCAACCCCCTCCAATGTACAGTAAATGACCAAGTATGGTTTTGTCAATATTCCAATGTACAGTTGTACAGTGTTCCCCACCCACCCAACCCCCCCCCCCCCCCACCCACCCAACCACCTCCAATGTACAGTCCCCCCCCACCCCACCTACCCAACCTCCCCAATATACAGTTTTTACGTCAAATGTATTGTATTAATTGATCAAAAATTTGCCATGTGCATTAATAGTTATATAAAAGAATAATAAAGCAATTCCGTTCTTAATTAATTGTTTTTTTTATCTTGCAACAACAACCGATATCGATATATATATATATATATATATATATATATATATATATATATATATATATATATATATATATCGCTAAAGTACCAAACCGTTAAGCAGTATGGATAAGAGTAGTGTGGCAGCTCCCGCCCTCTGGAACTCCCTCCCTGCAGAACTCTGCGACGCCCCAACTCTGGACTCGTTCAAAACCCACCTCTTCAACTTGGCCTTTCACTTCTAGTTTCCGATACTTAATGTTGTGTGTCTGTTATTGCCCTATTATGTAAAGCGACCATGGGTCTCATGAAAGGTGCTATATAAAATTATGTTATTACTATTATTATCATACTGAATATAACAGAAGTCTGAATGACTTTGGTTTATCCGTATTATGATTATTATTTTTTTATTTATAAAAGCAACCAACCAACAGTATGAAATATGACAAGTTAATATCAACTTCCTTGTTGGGGGGCGTGTGACTGAACACGCACCTTTGTGATGGCTCCAGAGTGGCCCTGGTACTCTGCCCAGTCCCTCTGCAGGGGTAAGGGGTGCTGGATGGCCCTGACGGTGCCGCTGGAGGTCCCGGTGAAGATGACCCGGCTGAAGGGGCACACAGCGATGGCGGTATGGGCCACGTCGTCAGCAGGCACCTCCCTCAGGATCTGTGAGAGGGGGTAACAATCAAACACACCTCTAGCCAGACAGCAGGGCGACAAGAGTCTGAGACTTGCCGTCAAGATTGTGGGGCGGCTGATTGGCGCAGTGGGCAAGGCGCTCGCCATTAATGCAGAGATGCTGGGTTCGAGCCCAGCTCTCGGCGTTGCTTCCGGCTTGGCTGGTCGTTCATACTAATACAATTGGCAGAGTTAGAGGGTGGGAAGCTGGTGGGTGGGGATCGGACGTTGTGGACAGCGACTCCTACAGGTCGGTTGGTGCGCCTGCGCAGCAGAGACAGGAAGTATCGGGGGCAGCGTGAGCCTCCCACGCGTTACTCCTCGCCACTGAGAGTCCGCGCTGTCTGGTGAAAAGATGCAACAGGCTGCCTCCTCGTGTACCGGAGGGGACACGTGATGCAAGGCTTCTATCCTCACTACAGCCGACCAGTGGGGGGCATAGTCTAGCAACGTTCAAGACAGGGGAGGGGAGAATTGGAAATACGAAATTGGGATGGGAGAAAATAGAAAATAAGGAGAAAAAGTGGATAAAAAAAAAAAAGATTGTGGACCAAATATACATTTTTGTATCTGCAATGTAAAATATTATGGTTCATAAAAGCAAACATATTCAACATAACAATAACCCTTTCACTACCACACTACAGAAGGTGGTTAACCCTTTCACTACCACACGGTGGTAAAAGGGTTAACCTTCTGTAGTGTGGTAGTGAAAGGTTAACCTTCTGTAGTGTGGTAGTGAAAGGTTAACCTTCTGTAGGGTGGTGAAAGGGTTAACCTTCTGTAGTGTGGTAGTGAAAGGGTTAACCTTCTGTAGTGTGGTAGTGAAAGGGTTAACCTTCTGTAGTGTGGTAGTGAAAGGGTTAACCTTCAAATTTTTATTAAAAACAAAGGTTCGAACGTTCGTTCGAAAAACCCTGACGAAGTTCGAATCCCCAAAAACAGGCTTCGTGGGAAACAGCCCTAGGTCTCACCTGACACTCCTGGATCTCCTTCAGGGTGCGGTCGCTGCCCACAGCGAAGATGGTCTTGGCGTCGGAGGAGACGGCCACGCCCGTGTAGCCGCAGGACTTGAGGACGCTCTCCGACTCCCGCGTGCCGGTCAGGGTGTTCCACTCGTACACCGCGCCGTCCATCCCGCAGGACACCAGCCGGCTGTCGTCCGGGCTCCAAGCGACGGCCCGTACCTGGCAGGAGAGAGGACTCGCCCTTCAGTCTACAGGGTGAGTCAGGGTCAGCCACTTAACCCTTTCACTGCCACACGACAGAAGGTTAACCCTTTCACTGCCACACGACAGAAGGTTAGCCCTTTACTATCACACAACCGACGGTGATGCTCCATCATTAGCATCGTTAGCTCCGCATTTGCGGAGCTAACGATGCTAATGATGGAGCATCGCCGTCGGTTGTGTGATGGTAAAAGGGCTAACCTTCTGCATTGTCACAGTGAAAGGGTTAACCGGCTGCTGTGTGGCAGTGAAAGGGTTAAAGGTCCCCTGTCTTATGGA
>NC_140181.1:111816349-111842446 GCF_963971535.1 Notolepis coatsorum | reverse complement strand
AAATCACATACAAAGATCTAACTATTACTCCTCTCTGAACATGAATATAAAACAAGAAGGTGATCTATTAACTCTGTAAACCTTATGCAATATTCATCATTGATATTTGAATACTTGAAATCTGTATGAACTGAGTAGTTAGTATCAAATGAAATAAGATGGAACAGCTCATGCATTCATTGAATAAACAACTATTTGCTCATTACCAGTATGGTATTGTTTAAATTGTACAGCTTTTTGCACATCTTTGTCAGGGAATTCCAACAATTCTGGACCTGAATGTACCAGTTAATTGTAATCATCTCTCTCTCCTTATGTCTAGTCAAGCCAGGTTGTGGAGGAGAGAGACAGGGATGAACAGGCTATAGACTACTTTGCCCGTCCTGAGCCTGCTATGATGCAGGTGTTTTTACATCACCACCCAAAACAAGATTCAGCCAAGAGCGAGTGAGTACACTGGTCCACTTGTCCATGGCACTTACTACCCAGCTTTGTAGTGGGTTGGGGGAATAGTACAGTAGGTACGCATATTTAAGGGGACCGCAAGGATGGTGTACTGGTGGGTGGTGTCCGACCGATTATAATGGGCCGGTGTGGGCCAAAAAATCATAGAATCATACAATCAGAGTTTCTTCATTACACAATCATAATTATCATTCCATGGAAAAAAGGAGCAGGAAGAAGAATAAATCTTATAGTTACCTGCCCCTTATTCCTAAAATAAACAAGTATTTACTTAATGGTCGGCGTACAACCTAATTTACACAAATAATAATTTATACCATTATACAAGAAACACACAATCCACAGTTAAACAAGAACAAATTTTATAATAATAATAATAATAATAATAATAATACTAATAATAATAATAATAATAATAATAATAATAATAATAATAATAATAATAATAATAATAATAATAATAATAATAATAATAATAATAATAATAATAATAATAATAATAATAATAATAATAATAATAATAATAATAATAATAATAATAATAATAATAATAATAATAATAATAATAATAATAATAATAATAATAAAAATAATAATAATAATAATAATAATAATAATAATAATAATAATAATAATAATAATAATAATAATAATAATAATAATAATAATAATAATAATAATAATAATAATAATAATAATAATAATAATAATAATAATAATAATAATAATAATAATAATAATAATAATAATAATAATAATAATAATAATAATAATAATAATAATAATAATAATAATAATAATAATACTTTACTTTACTTTATTCATAACAAAAATACTCTTGGACATATTTTTTTTAACGTGTGCTATGTGCGATTTCCATGTTAATTTATCATCCATAATCACACCAAGAAAACGAAATTCATTAACTCTCACTATATCAACTCCATCTATGGTCAGTACTATATTTTCATCTAGTTTTCTATTGCCAAAAATCATACATTTAGTTTTTTTTCAGATTCAGGGATAGCTTATTTACATCAAACCATTTCTTTAGCTTTGTCATTTCATACACAATATATTCAGCTAATTCCTTTAAATTATTTCCAGAGCAAAAGAAATTGGTATTATCAGCAAACAAGACAAACTGTAATAGTTTTGAAACATCACAAACATCACACTTACAGCCACAGCCAGGGCCTTCTCTCCCCTGTCTTGTCAGCAGATATCCACGGCCTTATATGGGTCTCTACAGTACTTCCTCTTTTACAAATAACAGACACTGTATTTAGACGCTGCAGCCGTTGGAGCTCATAACAACAACAAGACCAGCTAGACAGCAGAACAGCCTGAGCAGTGTGACATGTTTGGGAGAAGCATCGAGATGGAGGAATACGAGAACGCTGAGCCAGGCCCCCCCGGCAGAGACAGGCAGAGGAACTGTGCTGAGGAAGAGCGTCCTGACCAGCAGTCGTCAGGTAGAGAAACAACCGCTCGCTTTAGAAGATCCTTCACATATCTACCTCATTTTGTATTTTGCATTTTGGTGGCATTTTGTACATTAGTTTGTACTTTAGTTTATATTGTATCTTTTGTTTGGCCTTTATTCTTTTCACTTTTTACTGCATGAAGCACATCTCAGGGGGCTCATACAGAAGCAAGCATTTCACTGTAATGTACATTATATGCAACTAATAAAACAAAACTTGAAACTTGAAGTTATTACACACAATACGAACCGCTACCCTCACATAGGTGCTTCAGATCCCCAGAGTGGACACTGAGAAGATTAAAAAAAAATTATAATTTGCCCCACATTCAATAAGCCTACTACTTAACAAGCAGGATAGAAATGTGGTCGCTACCTACACGGGACAGTGTATTATACACAGGCTAGGGTTGGGTCCCGTTCACATTTGAACTGATACCGGTACCAGTACCGGCGGTACCTGTCAATCGATACCGGTACCCAACGGTACCTTTTTTCTGTACTTTAATTAATCTCTAAAAATGTTATTTACCTACCTCAGTTGTAAAAGATGTGTCCAAAATTCAAATAATTTATTATCATTATTATTTATTTAGAACAATTTGAATATATATATAATATATATATATAATAGTGCAGCGAGTGTTGTCTGCATCTAGCATTGTAAAGTGTAAATTATTATTATTTTTGTTTTTTGTGCAGTACCGAAATGTGGCACCGGTGGATCTCACGTGAATCGGTACTCGGTAGTACCGACGTGATTCGGTCATACCCTTAAAAGTACCGGATTCGGTCCCCATCCCTAACACAGGCTGTGCGGCTGTGGCGGCACGGTGGTGTGAATAACGTTGGTTGGGAGGGAAGGAACTGTGTATTGTCATTATTAAACAACATTAAAACACATTTAGAATGTCACAAATTTGATGAGCGAACGAATTTCGTTCGAGTGGATTTATTGCAACTTAATGCTGTCCTTATTTTAATGTTGCGCTTTGTTGTTATTGCGTGGCTTGAATGCGCAGCAGTAAGCCAGAGAAACACACGTGTGAACGCGCCTGGCAGAGCCTCGAGCTTCTCCGCTGTCTCCTCTGGAGGCGGTGCTCCGCTGTCTGTGTGTCAGTCTGGCTACTCTGGTCCAATCACATTCAGCGTCCCGTCAGCGTGCCCCCCCCCCCCCCAACCCCCCACAGTCTGCGAATCAGAGCAGAGTAGGGCGGGTCTTCACTGAATGCGTGTCGTCTCTTTCAGCTGGACGGAGTCAGAGCGAGCGTTGACCGCGCATCTACAGCAGTAGTCTGATCTGCAGGTACTGTACCTAGTAACCTCGTCCCCAGTCTTACAGTATCTCCGTGAGATAAATGTAGCTAGTTAGCCTAGTTTCGCCAGCAGGCAGTTAGTAGAAACATATAAAAGTGTGCGTGCATCCTCACAGCGCCAAACCAGTGCCTGATATGCCAAGAAATTTGACACGGCGGTCAAAATATATGCAATGCATTACTACTTAACCAGCCAGTATCATCAGAAAGCGTAAAAAATGTCAACACTCACCCCGTTTTACTTCCCAATGAAGTTCCTCCGTCTCTTTTTGTATCACAAACAGTACTGTAATTGCAAATCTGGTATGTCATAAATGTATAGATGTAGCAGTAGTACTGTCTATCTGTATGTCATGTATGTCATATATGTTATGATGAATTGAAAATGGGGGACCCTGATGTAAACAAGACGAAAGTCTTTCTCTGGTCTGCATCCCCTTAACAATTGTATGTATTGAGCTGTACTGTACTGTACCCATTCTGCAATCTGTTAATAAAGTTTTCAATCAATCAATCAATCGTTGTGCTGAATGAAGTCACTGCAGGCATTAAACAACGCATTGGCCAAAGCGTCCCTGTGTGTGTGGCGGCTGCACATCAAGTCACTGTCTGTCTCTGCTGTAACATGGTGGTCTTATGTTTTTTTTGTAATACAGTATTCTGTGTCTGTGTAACACAAAACACATGTATGTACCAACAGACAATATTGATTGATTGATTGATTGATTGAAAACTTTATTAACAGATTGCAGAATGGGTACAATACAGTACAGCTCAATACACAGGGAATGCAGACCAGAGAAAGACTTTCGTCTTGTTTACATCAGGGTCCCCCATTTTCAATTCATCAGGAGGACATATATGACATACATGACATACAGATAGACAGTACTGCTACATCTATACATTTATGACATACCAGATTTGCAAATACAGTACTGTTTGTGATACAAAAATAGTCCAGAAAAGGGAGTATATACATTTGACGTAGAAACTGTACATTGGAGGAGGTTGGGTGGGGTTGTGTGGGGGGGGTTTGGGTAGGGAGCAGTGGTGCAGTCGTAAAATGGGCCAAGGCCAAACGCCACGTGCACGTGCACACATGTATCTCTCCTCTTTCATGAGTCGGAGCTGGGGACGAGACGGGCGGTCTTTTGTCACATAACACACGCCCAACACTCCACGCACACGCACACACGCACGCACACACACACACACACACACACCAGTGCATGTGAGCGGATCGGAGCGTGAGCGGCGCGGGGCGCGGAGCGGCCGGTTTTGACGTGAGCGAGGAGTGGGTTTTAAAATGAGTCGGCGCGACGTCCGGAGCGAGAGTTCTCCTCCGCTCCAATCCACTCCAGGCCGCTCACAGTGGTTTAACACTGATGTAATATATACATGCAGTACAATGCCAAAGCAACAGATGGCGATGTACAAACATGAAGGCCATTTTCAACCAATGAGAAGGGTGAACCTGTGATAGGCTGTTCGTTCAGGCTTTGTCACTGTAGAGACGCCCACACTCACTCCAGTTAGGAAAAAGTATCGACGCCATTGTTGTTGACGTTAGCTTACATGCTAACGTTAATGGCAGCGACCATAGCATTGTGGCTCGGCTAGCCTATCATCGCTTAATAGAGATAGTGAATGGATAAACAACGTTATTTAACATTGCAGAATGGCTACAATTACAATGCGGCTCAATACAAACAATTGTTAAGGGGCCCAGGGGGTGTAGACTGTTGTAGTTTGAGCTCATTTACACCATGCTCCAAAAAAAGAAGAAAAAAAACTGCCGAGCGATCTGGCGCGGGGAGCGGGGAGCGCTCGATTCAAGGTGAGCGGGGAGCGAGCGGAGAGCGACTTGGGGGCGGGGTCAACATGAGTGATTAGCGGAGCGGACCAAGCTTTAAAGAGCGAAGAGCGGATTTCTCGGCCGCGCCGATCCGCTCACGTGGCCTGACACACACACACACACACCCACACACACACACACACACACACACACACACACACACACACAGTCTAGGTCAGGGCTATTCAACTGGCGGCCCGCGGGCCAGATCCGGCCCGCGGGATGATTCTGACCGGCCCGCCAAAGATTACATGATAATAAAAAAAAATAAAAAAAAATAAAAAAATTTTTTTTTTATTTTAATATTATTATTATTATTATTTTTTTTTACTTTTTTCTTTTCATGTCAACGTTAACACGCACAATTGAGCCAAAAGTCACTCAATTAATGACAGATTTCATTGATAAATTGAGGGAAAACTTTGCAAGTCGATTTGATGAATTTGACATGTCCAGAGAATTGATGCATTTTGTGAGCAACCCATTTGCCAATGTAGCTGCTATTTCCACAAAAGGACAAGAGTTCCTTGCATCACTTCACATTGATGAAGGTCTCCTGCAACTTGAAATAATTGACATGCAAGCATCATCTGCTCTGAAGCAGGCACTTGAGAATGAATCCACCACAACATTTTGGATAAAGTGTATTCATGTCAAGACATTCCCCAAAATAAAAACGCTGGCAATATCTGTGCTAACAATGTTTGGCTCAACATACACCTGTGAATCCAGTTTCTCTCACATGAATGCCATTAAAACAAGCAACGTGCCTCCTTGACAAATGAGCATTTGCATCACTGTTTGCGGGTAGCCCTCACTTCCTATGAACCCTCTTTCTCTGCCATTGCCCAGTCAAAGAAGTGCAATCGCTCTCATTAGATGTGTGTATGTAGGCTAGGCCTGTCTGCCCCCCACCCCCCTGATGTTTGAGAGTTAAGAGTCGACAATAAGTGCTAATAAGATGCTGTGATTTGCTGTTGTTGCACAGACATGAAGCACTTTTTCATAAGCTCAGCTGCACTATAAATATGTTTTTTGTTCAAGTGTTGATGTTAGAATGTTCAGATGCACATCATGCACTTGTTTGTTTTTTATTTTATTTTTATATTGAAATGTTGAAGAGGAGATGTTGCAGTTGTTGCACAGTCATAAATGAAGCACTTTTTGCAGGAGATGTTGCAGATGTGGCACATAAATGAAGCACTTTTTTTGAAAAGTATACTACTTTTGCAATGTAGTTAAAGGGGAACTATCTTATAAATGGCCTTTTTCAGTGTTTAGCATTGTTTCCTAGCTATGTGGACTTATATTAATATGATCTATGTCTCTAATTCTCATATTGGCGCATTCTTCCAATTCTCCTCTCACAATATTCACCCTCACTGAACTGAGTCATCTGAAAATGTGCTGATTTGTGATGTCAGAGAGACACCGCTGCATGATAATCAGCTGAGTTTCCACACAGTGCCCACTGTGGTTGGAGCCCAGGCTCAAAACGGCTTAAGATCTTGAGGTAGAAAAATGCTGTTTTTGAGTACTTGATTAGAAATACAAAACAATGAATTAAAAAAAAAAAAATTACAGAGGTGTTCCATAAACCCACAGGAATTGTGTAAAAGTGCCCAAATAGTGAAAGAAATAGTAAAATAGTTCCCCTTTGGGGAGCTCCAGTAGCTCACCGCATATCTCGGCGCTATTTCTGCGTCGGGGAAAACCGTGCTCGTCACGGATCTGGGGGACACGTGTTCGATTCCCGGACCCGCCGTCATTTCTCAGAATGTCTTCCCCTGCTCTACATCCCGTTTCAACCTGTTTCTGTCGGTCATACTTGACCAGAAAAGCGATAAACACTAAAAAATAAAGTAAAAAAAAAAAAAAAAGTTCCCCTTTAAATAAAAGTTGTGAAAATGTGGTTGCGTGTTGTGTCAAGTGTACATATATTCATAGCACGGGGAGGCGCCGTGGCAGTCCGGCCCCTGGCCCCTTGGGTTTCTGACAATGTGGCCCCCTGAACAATTTAGTTGAATAGCCCTGGTCTAGGTGATAAGTGGCGGCCGATACGGCGCGACGAGTCATTTTTGTGTCGTCGCGCCGTATATCCCGGCCGGCACTTATCACCTAGACTTTGCATAATAATAGGATGCGCGTACTTCTGCCTCAGTGACGAAGCCCAAACGTCGTTTGACTGCGTATGCCCAGCACTGCACCCCTGGTAGGGAGGGGTTGGGGGGGGGAACACTGTACAACTGTACAAGCAAAACTGTACATTGGGATATTGACAACCATACTAGGTCATTTACATTGGAGGGGGTTGGGGGGGGGGGGGGAGGGGGGAAACACTGTACAAACAAGCAAAACTGTACATTGGAATATTGACAACACCATACTAGGTAAATTACTGTACATTGGAGGGGGTTGGGTTAGGACATTTACAGGGGCCAGTTTCGAATTGCAGTCTCCTGTAGGTGTTCCTTGAGAGTGGTTTTGAAAGTGGGTAGGGATTCACATTCCTTTACAGCTGTGGGTAGGGCGTTCCACATTGATGTGGCATAATTGCGAAACGTGTTTAGTCCCTTGTTTGAGCCGAATCTGGGTTTAACATGATTTGTGGAGCTCCCTCTGGTGTTGTGATCGTGGTATTCACTGACCTTTGGGAAGTATTTTGACATGTACATGGGTACCTTGGTCGTTATTTTTCATAAACCCACGCTCTTGGTCCCAGGACCCGCCCACAACCGAATTACTATCACTCCGTAACCTGTAACTTGTTCTTGTCAGAGACCAGCAGGGCTGAGTCGTCCGCAAACAGGAACAAGTTGCAGTCACAAGCTGACGACATGTCATTTGCATAAATTAGGAACAGTAGCGGTCCTAGTATGCTTCCTTGTGGAACACCACAGCTCACTGTGAGGGGGGGGGGGGGTAGGGTACCGTTTACCTCCACCATCTGTTCCCTCCCCTCAAGGTAGTATTGCATCCAGCTCACTGATAGACTATCAAAACCAATTGCTTTTAGCTTGTCAATCAGAATGGAGTGATTGACAGTGTCGAAGGCCTTTTGTAGGTCCAGCATGACCATGCCGCAGTATTTGCCCGCGTCCACCTCTTGTTTGATGTGGTCGTTCAAATAGAGAAGGCATGTGTCAGTGGAGTGGGATGTTCTGAAGCCAGATTGGAATTCGTAGATTAGATTTTTTTCTGCTAGGTACTTTTCGACCTGTTCTTAGACAATTTTTTCCATGACTTTCGAGATGGAGGTGAGAATAAAATCAGGGCGGTAGTTGCCTGGGTCTAATTGACTGCCTCTTTTGTGCAGAGGGGTCACCCTCGCAATTTTGAAGTCCTTGGGGACGTGTCCCTGTTTTATGGAGAGGTTTATTATGTGTGTGATGACTGGGGTGATGGCGGCTGCTGAGTCTCTGAGGAATTTGGAGGGGATGTTGTCATGGCCAGTGGCCTTGTTAGGTTGGAGGGCGCTCAGTTTTTTGAGTACTTCATCTGTTGTTACCATTTCAAGTTTGAAGTCGTCCTTACGGACCCCTAGGTTTTTGTAGTAAGCTACTATGTGTTCTACCCCATAAAGCCCTGAGTGGGAGGGTCGTTTGTTTACCAGTGTTGTGGCTATGTTTGTGAAGAAAATGTTCAAGTAATTGGCTACATCCAGCTTGTCTGTGATGAGCGTGTTGTCCGTTTTTATGTTTATGTTTGAGAATCTGGTTTTAAGTTTTTTACTGCAGCCTAGTTGATTATTGAGTAATTTCCAAAGTTCACGTGGTTTGTTTTTGTTTTCCTCAGTTTTGTCATTGATGACATTCTTTTTTGCAGTTTTGATCATGGAGTTTACGTCATTTCTTAGTCTGTTTTTTTCCAGTTTGAGTTCAGTCACGTGGTCTTGGAGTTCACTGCTCGTGCTTTTGGTAAGCTTTGACTGACTTTTACGAAACTCAGAGCATTTTTTGTCTCTGGTTTTCATAGCGGTCAGTATTTCAGTGTGCATCCACGGCTCAGCGCGATTTTTAACCCTGGTGGTTCTTAGGGGGGCCATGTCGTTTAGTATTGTTGAAAATTTGGTTTTGAAACCAAGCCATGTTTCTTCAGCCAGTGTACCATTGAGTTCATCTGACCAGTCCAGACTCTCCAGTTCAAGGTTAAAGGCCTCGCTAGAGTAGGTTTTGAGGTCTCTAGATGTGACTGTTTTGTGGCAGCCAGCCTTTTGTTTTAGCTTTTTGCGGGTACAGAATATCATATAATGATCACTTAACCCACATGCTATAACCCCTTTATTGGAGATCTTGGATTGTCGAAGGTCAGAATGAGGTCAATGGTAGTCTGAGTTGATTCACATACACGTGTGGGTTGGGTGATTAGCTGGCTGAGGCCGTGCAGATCACAAAACCTACTGAATGACTTGAAGACGGGTGCATATTTTCGTTGCATATCCGTGTTCCAGTCTCCAATAAGAATTTTGTCTACATCCTCAACTCCAGCTAAACACCCGTCAAGTGTGTCATAAAAGCCACTATGATCTGGCGGTCTGTAGATTGAGCCAACCAGTAGGGATTTCGCCCTTTCGAATAGGATTTCCACCCATACAGTTTCAATTGATTCATGATTCAGGTAATTTCTGTTGATGAATTTGGTGTCTTTGTGTATGTACATACAGACGCAACCTCCATGCCATGTTCCTATCATTCCTGATTATTGAGTAGTTCTCAATCTCTATCTCTGGATCTTTTACAGAATCGTCAAGCTTAGTTTCTGAGAAGCACAGTATGTCTGTCTCTGCTGTAACATGGTTGTGTCTCTGATGTCTTGTCTGTCTGTCTCTGCTGTAACATGGTTGTCTCTCTGATGTCTTGTCTGTCTGTCTGTCTCTGCTGTAACATGGTTGTCTCTCTGATGTCTTGTCTGTCTGTCTGTCTGTCTCTGCTGTAACATGGTTGTCTCTCTGATGTCTTGTCTGTCTGTCTGTCTGTCTGTCTGTCTCTGCTGTAACATGGTTGTCTCTCTGATGTCTTGTCTGTCTGTCTGTCTCTGCTGTAACATGGTTGTCTCTCTGATGTCTTGTCTGTATGTCTGTCTCTGCTGTAACATGGTTGTCTCTCTGATGTCTTGTCTGTCTGTCTGTCTCTGCTGTAACATGGTTGTGTCTCTGATGTCTTGTCTGTATGTCTGTCTCTGCTGTAACATGGTTGTCTCTCTGATGTCTTGTCTGTCTGTCTGTCTGTCTGTCTGTCTGTCTGTCTGTCTCTGCTGTAACATGGTTGTCTCTCTGATGTCTTGTCTGTGAGGTTCGCCTTTCCCTTGACCTTTAATTCCCTGTCTCCTCACTTCTCCAGCCCCCACCCTCGCGTTCATTTACTGTCGTCTGCTCTTCAGCGGCCCACACCCTTGGACAATCTGTCAGTATCTGTTTGATTGGTTCGTGCCGAACACACACTTCTAGTTCTATTATCAATTACCATCACGCACCTGATGGCTATTCTAATTAGCACCCCTGTGGGCTTTAAGTACCTCGCTCTTTCCCTCTGTCCTGGTCGGGTCGTTCCGTATCATATCTCTATCACCAAGCTCCTTCGGGAGGTTCTCTGTCTATAGGCTCCTACGGGAGTTTTCTGTTTCTGTCTGTATGCTGTTTTATCCTGTCGCCGTTATCTCCGGCGTGAGACGAGGTGCAAGCTTTGGCCACCTGTCGCCGTTTGCCTGGAGGGAGATTTTGTACTGCGCTCTCTAATTCTCTACGGGAGGTATTCCAATGTTCCACTCCAGACCTCCGCGCCAGATGCGCTCAAGCCTTCGCCACCTGTCGCCGTTTGCCTGGAGGGAAACTCTGAACTGCGCTCTCTAATTCTCTACGGGAGGTATTCCAGTGTTCCTCTTCCAGACCTCCGAGCCAGACGCGCTCTTCACTCCAGACGCGCATCCAGACGCGCATCCAGACCCCCGTAACGACGCGCTCGCCCTGTTTGATCCTGCTCTCTTTACGCACAGCGCCTGGGTGAGTTTTGCAAGACAGTCTTTTGACCCTATCGTTTTTCGTGTGTAAACACTGAAGAGATCCTGCTTTTTGTTCAGTCTGTCACTCACCCTGTGCCTGCTTTTGGACTGTTCATTTTGGGATGATATTTGCTTGAACATCGCTCACTGTGTGTATTCACACCGAAGATATTATCACTTGGATTATTATTGGGACATCGCTCACTGTGTGTATTCGCACCGAAGATTCAATCACTTGGATTGTTGTTGGGACATTGCTCACAGTGTGTATTTACACCGAAGATTCAGTCACTTGGATTATCTGTTTTGGGACGAGTCACTTCACCTGTTCTGTTCCCAACTGTTCTCTGAGCTAACCCGCTCTCTTTCTCTCTCTGTTCCCGTTACCACCTCGGAGAGCTGCCGAGAGGATTCTGCAGAGCGGCTCTGACGTCACTGTCAGATTCCTCAGGCGAATCTTCCCGGGAGAAGCTGCAGAGCAGCAACATTCTTCTAATGCTTGTATCCCAGTCTTTGTCTGTGTTTCCCCATTCTAGTCCTCCTAGTCCTCCCCGTCCAGTCCGTCTAGTCCTCCTAGTCCTCCCTGTCCAGTCCCTCCAGTCCTCCTAGTCATCCTAGTCCTCCCTGTCCAGTCCTCCTAGTCCTCCCTGTCCAGTCCTCCTAGTCCTCCTAGTCCTCCCTGTCCAGTCCTCCTAGTCCTTCCTGTTCCGCCCTGTTTCCCTTGCCCTGGCCCTGTCCGTTAGCCCTTCCCTTAGCCTTCCCCTTAGCCAGCTCGCCTCTTAAAGGCACTGTGCCTATTTTCCCTTTTCTTGTTTCCCTGTAATTTGTGTTCTCCCTTAAAGGGACAGTGCCGTTTTCTGTGTGTTTCAATAAATGCCCAGTTCTTGGCTTACTCTCATACCTGTCTTGTGTTGTGCGATTGGGGTCGGTTACAAACCATAACAGTACGACCCGACCAGTCACGACCCCAGCCAGCACAGACGGTGTATGTTGAGTTTGCCTTTTTTTTTTTTTTTTCTAGTTCCCCTGTTAGTCTCCCCTGTTAGCTCCCCTGTTTAGCTTGTTAGTCTCCCCTGTTAGCTCCCCTGTTAGCCTGTTGACTCCCCTGTTTGCTTCCCTGTTAGCCTCGTTAGCTCCCCTGCAGCTTGTTAGGCCTCTACTACCAGCATGGCCCCAGTCTGCTAGCTTAGCCCCGGCTGCTAGCACAGCCTCTATGTTAATGCAGCCCTTGCAGCTAGCATAGGCCCTGTAGCTAGCCATGCCCAGGCAGCTAACCCGGTCCCTCTGCATGGCCTCCACTTTTTGTGTAGTTTTCCCACTGCTAGGACTGCCCTTTCAGCTAGCAAGGTCAGTTTTCCCACTGCTAGGACTGCCCTTTCAGCTAGCAGGGTCAGTTTTCCCACTGCTAGGACTGCCCTTTCAGCTAGCAAGGTCAGTATTCTCCCACTGCTAGGACTGCCCCTTCAGCTAGCAAGGTCAGTTTTCTCCCACTGCTAGGACTGCCCTTTCAGCTAGCAAGGTCAGTTTTTTCCCACTGCTAGGACTGCCCTTTCAGCTAGCAAGGTCAGTTTTTCCCACTGCTAGGACTGCCCTTTCAGCTAGCAAGGTCAGTTTTCCCACTGCTAGGACTGCCCTTTCAGCTAGCAAGGTCAGTTTTTCCCACTGCTAGGACTGCCCTTTCAGCTAGCAAGGTCAGTTTTTTCCCACTGCTAGGACTGCCCTTTCAGCTAGCAAGGTCAGTTTTCTCCCACTGCTAGGACTGCCCTTTCAGCTAGCAAGGTCAGTTTTCCCACTGCTAGGACTGCTCCTTCAGCTAGCAAGGTCAGTTTGCTCCCACTGCTGGGACAGCCCCTTCCCTGTTCCCCTCTCCAGTGCCCCTGTTCCAGCCCTGTCTGCCAGCCTAGCTCCGGCAGCTAGCGCAGCCCCTTGTTAATGTAGCAGTACAGCTAGCATAGGCCCTGTAGCTATCAGTGCCCTGTCAGCTACCCTGGTTACCCCTCAGCTACTCTAGTTACCCCTCAGCTCCTCTGGTTACCCCTCAGCTCCTCTAGTTACCCCTCAGCTCCTCTAGTTACCCCTCAGCTACCCTACTTACCCCTCTGCTACCCTAGTTTGCCTTCGGCTACCCTGTCCCTTTGCTAGCCCCACTTTGGTGTAGCTTCCCCTGCTGGCATGGCCCAGTGTTTTTTTTTGTTTGTTTGCCTTGTTTTGTCCCCTGCCCCTCTGTCTGTATTTTTGGGTCGCCCGGTGGCTCCCGTGGAGGGGGGAGTACTGTGAGGTTCGCCTTCCCCTTGACCTTTAATTCCCTGTCTCCTCACTTCTCCAGCCCCCACCCTCGCGTTCATTTACTGTCGTCTGCTCTTCAGCGGCCCACACCCTTGGACAATCTGTCAGTATCTGTTTGATTGGTTCGTGCCGAACACACACTTCTAGTTCTATTATCAATTACCATCACGCACCTGATGGCTATTCTAATTAGCACCCCTGTGGGCTTTAAGTACCTCGCTCTTTCCCTCTGTCCTGGTCGGGTCGTTCCGTATCATATCTCTATCACCAAGCTCCTTCGGGAGGTTCTCTGTCTATAGGCTCCTACGGGAGTTTTCTGTTTCTGTCTGTATGCTGTTTTATCCTGTCGCCGTTATCTCCGGCGTGAGACGAGGTGCAAGCTTTGGCCACCTGTCGCCGTTTGCCTGGAGGGAGATTTTGTACTGCGCTCTCTAATTCTCTACGGGAGGTATTCCAATGTTCCACTCCAGACCTCCGCGCCAGATGCGCTCAAGCCTTCGCCACCTGTCGCCGTTTGCCTGGAGGGAAACTCTGAACTGCGCTCTCTAATTCTCTACGGGAGGTATTCCAGTGTTCCTCTTCCAGACCTCCGAGCCAGACGCGCTCTTCACTCCAGACGCGCATCCAGACGCGCATCCAGACCCCCGTAACGACGCGCTCGCCCTGTTTGATCCTGCTCTCTTTACGCACAGCGCCTGGGTGAGTTTTGCAAGACAGTCTTTTGACCCTATCGTTTTTCGTGTGTGTAAACACTGAAGAGATCCTGCTTTTTGTTCAGTCTGTCACTCACCCTGTGCCTGCTTTTGGACTGTTCATTTTGGGATGATATTTGCTTGAACATCGCTCACTGTGTGTATTCACACCGAAGATATTATCACTTGGATTATTATTGGGACATCGCTCACTGTGTGTATTCGCACCGAAGATTCAATCACTTGGATTGTTGTTGGGACATTGCTCACAGTGTGTATTTACACCGAAGATTCAGTCACTTGGATTATCTGTTTTGGGACGAGTCACTTCACCTGTTCTGTTCCCAACTGTTCTCTGAGCTAACCCGCTCTCTCTCTCTCTCTGTTCCCGTTACCACCTCGGAGAGCTGCCGAGAGGATTCTGCAGAGCGGCTCTGACGTCACTGTCAGATTCCTCAGGCGAATCTTCCCGGGAGAAGCTGCAGAGCAGCAACATTCTTCTAATGCTTGTATCCCAGTCTTTGTCTGTGTTTCCCCATTCTAGTCCTCCTAGTCCTCCCCGTCCAGTCCGTCTAGTCCTCCTAGTCCTCCCTGTCCAGTCCCTCCAGTCCTCCTAGTCCTCCTAGTCCTCCCTGTCCAGTCCTCCTAGTCCTCCCTGTCCAGTCCTCCTAGTCCTCCTAGTCCTCCCTGTCCAGTCCTCCTAGTCCTTCCTGTTCCGCCCTGTTTCCCTTGCCCTGGCCCTGTCCGTTAGCCCTTCCCTTAGCCTTCCCCTTAGCCAGCTCGCCTCTTAAAGGCACTGTGCCTATTTTCCCTTTTCTTGTTTCCCTGTAATTTGTGTTCTCCCTTAAAGGGACAGTGCCGTTTTCTGTGTGTTTCAATAAATGCCCAGTTCTTGGCTTACTCTCATACCTGTCTTGTGTTGTGCGATTGGGGTCGGTTACAAACCATAACAGTACGACCCGACCAGTCACGACCCCAGCCAGCACAGACGGTGTATGTTGAGTTTGCCTTTTTTTTTTTTTTCCTCTAGTTCCCCTGTTAGTCTCCCCTGTTAGCTCCCCTGTTTAGCTTGTTAGTCTCCCCTGTTAGCTCCCCTGTTAGCCTGTTGACTCCCCTGTTTGCTTCCCTGTTAGCCTCGTTAGCTCCCCTGCAGCTTGTTAGGCCTCTACTACCAGCATGGCCCCAGTCTGCTAGCTTAGCCCCGGCTGCTAGCACAGCCTCTATGTTAATGCAGCCCTTGCAGCTAGCATAGGCCCTGTAGCTAGCCATGCCCAGGCAGCTAACCCGGTCCCTCTGCATGGCCTCCACTTTTTGTGTAGTTTTCCCACTGCTAGGACTGCCCTTTCAGCTAGCAAGGTCAGTTTTCCCACTGCTAGGACTGCCCTTTCAGCTAGCAGGGTCAGTTTTCCCACTGCTAGGACTGCCCTTTCAGCTAGCAAGGTCAGTATTCTCCCACTGCTAGGACTGCCCCTTCAGCTAGCAAGGTCAGTTTTCTCCCACTGCTAGGACTGCCCTTTCAGCTAGCAAGGTCAGTTTTTTCCCACTGCTAGGACTGCCCTTTCAGCTAGCAAGGTCAGTTTTTCCCACTGCTAGGACTGCCCTTTCAGCTAGCAAGGTCAGTTTTCCCACTGCTAGGACTGCCCTTTCAGCTAGCAAGGTCAGTTTTTCCCACTGCTAGGACTGCCCTTTCAGCTAGCAAGGTCAGTTTTTTCCCACTGCTAGGACTGCCCTTTCAGCTAGCAAGGTCAGTTTTCTCCCACTGCTAGGACTGCCCTTTCAGCTAGCAAGGTCAGTTTTCCCACTGCTAGGACTGCTCCTTCAGCTAGCAAGGTCAGTTTGCTCCCACTGCTGGGACAGCCCCTTCCCTGTTCCCCTCTCCAGTGCCCCTGTTCCAGCCCTGTCTGCCAGCCTAGCTCCGGCAGCTAGCGCAGCCCCTTGTTAATGTAGCAGTACAGCTAGCATAGGCCCTGTAGCTATCAGTGCCCTGTCAGCTACCCTGGTTACCCCTCAGCTACTCTAGTTACCCCTCAGCTCCTCTGGTTACCCCTCAGCTCCTCTAGTTACCCCTCAGCTCCTCTAGTTACCCCTCAGCTACCCTACTTACCCCTCTGCTACCCTAGTTTGCCTTCGGCTACCCTGTCCCTTTGCTAGCCCCACTTTGGTGTAGCTTCCCCTGCTGGCATGGCCCAGTGTTTTTTTTTGTTTGTTTGCCTTGTTTTGTCCCCTGCCCCTCTGTCTGTATTTTTGGGTCGCCCGGTGGCTCCCGTGGAGGGGGGAGTACTGTGAGGTTCGCCTTTCCCTTGACCTTTAATTCCCTGTCTCCTCACTTCTCCAGCCCCCACCCTCACGTTCATTTACTGTCGTCTGCTCTTCAGCGGCCCACACCCTTGGACAATCTGTCAGTATCTGTTTGATTGGTTCGTGCCGAACACACACTTCTAGTTCTATTATCAATTACCATCACGCACCTGATGGCTATTCTAATTAGCACCCCTGTGGGCTTTAAGTACCTCGCTCTTTCCCTCTGTCCTGGTCGGGTCGTTCCGTATCATATCTCTATCACCAAGCTCCTTCGGGAGGTTCTCTGTCTATAGGCTCCTACGGGAGTTTTCTGTTTCTGTCTGTATGCTGTTTTATCCTGTCGCCGTTATCTCCGGCGTGAGACGAGGTGCAAGCTTTGGCCACCTGTCGCCGTTTGCCTGGAGGGAGATTTTGTACTGCGCTCTCTAATTCTCTACGGGAGGTATTCCAATGTTCCACTCCAGACCTCCGCGCCAGATGCGCTCAAGCCTTCGCCACCTGTCGCCGTTTGCCTGGAGGGAAACTCTGAACTGCGCTCTCTAATTCTCTACGGGAGGTATTCCAGTGTTCCTCTTCCAGACCTCCGAGCCAGACGCGCTCTTCACTCCAGACGCGCATCCAGAAGCGCATCCAGACCCCCGTAACGACGCGCTCGCCCTGTTTGATCCTGCTCTCTTTACGCACAGCGCCTGGGTGAGTTTTGCAAGACAGTCTTTTGACCCTATCGTTTTTCATGTGTGTAAACACTGAAGAGATCCTGCTTTTTGTTCAGTCTGTCACTCACCCTGTGCCTGCTTTTGGACTGTTCATTTTGGGATGATATTTGCTTGAACATCGCTCACTGTGTGTATTCACACCGAAGATATTATCACTTGGATTATTATTGGGACATCGCTCACTGTGTGTATTCGCACCGAAGATTCAATCACTTGGATTGTTGTTGGGACATTGCTCACAGTGTGTATTTACACCGAAGATTCAGTCACTTGGATTATCTGTTTTGGGACGAGTCACTTCACCTGTTCTGTTCCCAACTGTTCTCTGAGCTAACCCGCTCTCTTTCTCTCTCTGTTCCCGTTACCACCTCGGAGAGCTGCCGAGAGGATTCTGCAGAGCGGCTCTGACGTCACTGTCAGATTCCTCAGGCGAATCTTCCCGGGAGAAGCTGCAGAGCAGCAACATTCTTCTAATGCTTGTATCCCAGTCTTTGTCTGTGTTTCCCCATTCTAGTCCTCCTAGTCCTCCCCGTCCAGTCCGTCTAGTCCTCCTAGTCCTCCCTGTCCAGTCCCTCCAGTCCTCCTAGTCATCCTAGTCCTCCCTGTCCAGTCCTCCTAGTCCTCCCTGTCCAGTCCTCCTAGTCCTCCTAGTCCTCCCTGTCCAGTCCTCCTAGTCCTTCCTGTTCCGCCCTGTTTCCCTTGCCCTGGCCCTGTCCGTTAGCCCTTCCCTTAGCCTTCCCCTTAGCCAGCTCGCCTCTTAAAGGCACTGTGCCTATTTTCCCTTTTCTTGTTTCCCTGTAATTTGTGTTCTCCCTTAAAGGGACAGTGCCGTTTTCTGTGTGTTTCAATAAATGCCCAGTTCTTGGCTTACTCTCATACCTGTCTTGTGTTGTGCGATTGGGGTCGGTTACAAACCATAACAGTACGACCCGACCAGTCACGACCCCAGCCAGCACAGACGGTGTATGTTGAGTTTGCCTTTTTTTTTTTTTTTCTAGTTCCCCTGTTAGTCTCCCCTGTTAGCTCCCCTGTTTAGCTTGTTAGTCTCCCCTGTTAGCTCCCCTGTTAGCCTGTTGACTCCCCTGTTTGCTTCCCTGTTAGCCTCGTTAGCTCCCCTGCAGCTTGTTAGGCCTCTACTACCAGCATGGCCCCAGTCTGCTAGCTTAGCCCCGGCTGCTAGCACAGCCTCTATGTTAATGCAGCCCTTGCAGCTAGCATAGGCCCTGTAGCTAGCCATGCCCAGGCAGCTAACCCGGTCCCTCTGCATGGCCTCCACTTTTTGTGTAGTTTTCCCACTGCTAGGACTGCCCTTTCAGCTAGCAAGGTCAGTTTTCCCACTGCTAGGACTGCCCTTTCAGCTAGCAGGGTCAGTTTTCCCACTGCTAGGACTGCCCTTTCAGCTAGCAAGGTCAGTATTCTCCCACTGCTAGGACTGCCCCTTCAGCTAGCAAGGTCAGTTTTCTCCCACTGCTAGGACTGCCCTTTCAGCTAGCAAGGTCAGTTTTTTCCCACTGCTAGGACTGCCCTTTCAGCTAGCAAGGTCAGTTTTTCCCACTGCTAGGACTGCCCTTTCAGCTAGCAAGGTCAGTTTTCCCACTGCTAGGACTGCCCTTTCAGCTAGCAAGGTCAGTTTTTCCCACTGCTAGGACTGCCCTTTCAGCTAGCAAGGTCAGTTTTTTCCCACTGCTAGGACTGCCCTTTCAGCTAGCAAGGTCAGTTTTCTCCCACTGCTAGGACTGCCCTTTCAGCTAGCAAGGTCAGTTTTCCCACTGCTAGGACTGCTCCTTCAGCTAGCAAGGTCAGTTTGCTCCCACTGCTGGGACAGCCCCTTCCCTGTTCCCCTCTCCAGTGCCCCTGTTCCAGCCCTGTCTGCCAGCCTAGCTCCGGCAGCTAGCGCAGCCCCTTGTTAATGTAGCAGTACAGCTAGCATAGGCCCTGTAGCTATCAGTGCCCTGTCAGCTACCCTGGTTACCCCTCAGCTACTCTAGTTACCCCTCAGCTCCTCTGGTTACCCCTCAGCTCCTCTAGTTACCCCTCAGCTCCTCTAGTTACCCCTCAGCTACCCTACTTACCCCTCTGCTACCCTAGTTTGCCTTCGGCTACCCTGTCCCTTTGCTAGCCCCACTTTGGTGTAGCTTCCCCTGCTGGCATGGCCCAGTGTTTTTTTTTGTTTGTTTGCCTTGTTTTGTCCCCTGCCCCTCTGTCTGTATTTTTGGGTCGCCCGGTGGCTCCCGTGGAGGGGGGAGTACTGTGAGGTTCGCCTTCCCCTTGACCTTTAATTCCCTGTCTCCTCACTTCTCCAGCCCCCACCCTCGCGTTCATTTACTGTCGTCTGCTCTTCAGCGGCCCACACCCTTGGACAATCTGTCAGTATCTGTTTGATTGGTTCGTGCCGAACACACACTTCTAGTTCTATTATCAATTACCATCACGCACCTGATGGCTATTCTAATTAGCACCCCTGTGGGCTTTAAGTACCTCGCTCTTTCCCTCTGTCCTGGTCGGGTCGTTCCGTATCATATCTCTATCACCAAGCTCCTTCGGGAGGTTCTCTGTCTATAGGCTCCTACGGGAGTTTTCTGTTTCTGTCTGTATGCTGTTTTATCCTGTCGCCGTTATCTCCGGCGTGAGACGAGGTGCAAGCTTTGGCCACCTGTCGCCGTTTGCCTGGAGGGAGATTTTGTACTGCGCTCTCTAATTCTCTACGGGAGGTATTCCAATGTTCCACTCCAGACCTCCGCGCCAGATGCGCTCAAGCCTTCGCCACCTGTCGCCGTTTGCCTGGAGGGAAACTCTGAACTGCGCTCTCTAATTCTCTACGGGAGGTATTCCAGTGTTCCTCTTCCAGACCTCCGAGCCAGACGCGCTCTTCACTCCAGACGCGCATCCAGACGCGCATCCAGACCCCCGTAACGACGCGCTCGCCCTGTTTGATCCTGCTCTCTTTACGCACAGCGCCTGGGTGAGTTTTGCAAGACAGTCTTTTGACCCTATCGTTTTTCGTGTGTGTAAACACTGAAGAGATCCTGCTTTTTGTTCAGTCTGTCACTCACCCTGTGCCTGCTTTTGGACTGTTCATTTTGGGATGATATTTGCTTGAACATCGCTCACTGTGTGTATTCACACCGAAGATATTATCACTTGGATTATTATTGGGACATCGCTCACTGTGTGTATTCGCACCGAAGATTCAATCACTTGGATTGTTGTTGGGACATTGCTCACAGTGTGTATTTACACCGAAGATTCAGTCACTTGGATTATCTGTTTTGGGACGAGTCACTTCACCTGTTCTGTTCCCAACTGTTCTCTGAGCTAACCCGCTCTCTCTCTCTCTCTGTTCCCGTTACCACCTCGGAGAGCTGCCGAGAGGATTCTGCAGAGCGGCTCTGACGTCACTGTCAGATTCCTCAGGCGAATCTTCCCGGGAGAAGCTGCAGAGCAGCAACATTCTTCTAATGCTTGTATCCCAGTCTTTGTCTGTGTTTCCCCATTCTAGTCCTCCTAGTCCTCCCCGTCCAGTCCGTCTAGTCCTCCTAGTCCTCCCTGTCCAGTCCCTCCAGTCCTCCTAGTCCTCCTAGTCCTCCCTGTCCAGTCCTCCTAGTCCTCCCTGTCCAGTCCTCCTAGTCCTCCTAGTCCTCCCTGTCCAGTCCTCCTAGTCCTTCCTGTTCCGCCCTGTTTCCCTTGCCCTGGCCCTGTCCGTTAGCCCTTCCCTTAGCCTTCCCCTTAGCCAGCTCGCCTCTTAAAGGCACTGTGCCTATTTTCCCTTTTCTTGTTTCCCTGTAATTTGTGTTCTCCCTTAAAGGGACAGTGCCGTTTTCTGTGTGTTTCAATAAATGCCCAGTTCTTGGCTTACTCTCATACCTGTCTTGTGTTGTGCGATTGGGGTCGGTTACAAACCATAACAGTACGACCCGACCAGTCACGACCCCAGCCAGCACAGACGGTGTATGTTGAGTTTGCCTTTTTTTTTTTTCCTCTAGTTCCCCTGTTAGTCTCCCCTGTTAGCTCCCCTGTTTAGCTTGTTAGTCTCCCCTGTTAGCTCCCCTGTTAGCCTGTTGACTCCCCTGTTTGCTTCCCTGTTAGCCTCGTTAGCTCCCCTGCAGCTTGTTAGGCCTCTACTACCAGCATGGCCCCAGTCTGCTAGCTTAGCCCCGGCTGCTAGCACAGCCTCTATGTTAATGCAGCCCTTGCAGCTAGCATAGGCCCTGTAGCTAGCCATGCCCAGGCAGCTAACCCGGTCCCTCTGCATGGCCTCCACTTTTTGTGTAGTTTTCCCACTGCTAGGACTGCCCTTTCAGCTAGCAAGGTCAGTTTTCCCACTGCTAGGACTGCCCTTTCAGCTAGCAGGGTCAGTTTTCCCACTGCTAGGACTGCCCTTTCAGCTAGCAAGGTCAGTATTCTCCCACTGCTAGGACTGCCCCTTCAGCTAGCAAGGTCAGTTTTCTCCCACTGCTAGGACTGCCCTTTCAGCTAGCAAGGTCAGTTTTTTCCCACTGCTAGGACTGCCCTTTCAGCTAGCAAGGTCAGTTTTTCCCACTGCTAGGACTGCCCTTTCAGCTAGCAAGGTCAGTTTTCCCACTGCTAGGACTGCCCTTTCAGCTAGCAAGGTCAGTTTTTCCCACTGCTAGGACTGCCCTTTCAGCTAGCAAGGTCAGTTTTTTCCCACTGCTAGGACTGCCCTTTCAGCTAGCAAGGTCAGTTTTCTCCCACTGCTAGGACTGCCCTTTCAGCTAGCAAGGTCAGTTTTCCCACTGCTAGGACTGCTCCTTCAGCTAGCAAGGTCAGTTTGCTCCCACTGCTGGGACAGCCCCTTCCCTGTTCCCCTCTCCAGTGCCCCTGTTCCAGCCCTGTCTGCCAGCCTAGCTCCGGCAGCTAGCGCAGCCCCTTGTTAATGTAGCAGTACAGCTAGCATAGGCCCTGTAGCTATCAGTGCCCTGTCAGCTACCCTGGTTACCCCTCAGCTACTCTAGTTACCCCTCAGCTCCTCTGGTTACCCCTCAGCTCCTCTAGTTACCCCTCAGCTCCTCTAGTTACCCCTCAGCTACCCTACTTACCCCTCTGCTACCCTAGTTTGCCTTCGGCTACCCTGTCCCTTTGCTAGCCCCACTTTGGTGTAGCTTCCCCTGCTGGCATGGCCCAGTGTTTTTTTTTGTTTGTTTGCCTTGTTTTGTCCCCTGCCCCTCTGTCTGTATTTTTGGGTCGCCCGGTGGCTCCCGTGGAGGGGGGAGTACTGTGAGGTTCGCCTTTCCCTTGACCTTTAATTCCCTGTCTCCTCACTTCTCCAGCCCCCACCCTCACGTTCATTTACTGTCGTCTGCTCTTCAGCGGCCCACACCCTTGGACAATCTGTCAGTATCTGTTTGATTGGTTCGTGCCGAACACACACTTCTAGTTCTATTATCAATTACCATCACGCACCTGATGGCTATTCTAATTAGCACCCCTGTGGGCTTTAAGTACCTCGCTCTTTCCCTCTGTCCTGGTCGGGTCGTTCCGTATCATATCTCTATCACCAAGCTCCTTCGGGAGGTTCTCTGTCTATAGGCTCCTACGGGAGTTTTCTGTTTCTGTCTGTATGCTGTTTTATCCTGTCGCCGTTATCTCCGGCGTGAGACGAGGTGCAAGCTTTGGCCACCTGTCGCCGTTTGCCTGGAGGGAGATTTTGTACTGCGCTCTCTAATTCTCTACGGGAGGTATTCCAATGTTCCACTCCAGACCTCCGCGCCAGATGCGCTCAAGCCTTCGCCACCTGTCGCCGTTTGCCTGGAGGGAAACTCTGAACTGCGCTCTCTAATTCTCTACGGGAGGTATTCCAGTGTTCCTCTTCCAGACCTCCGAGCCAGACGCGCTCTTCACTCCAGACGCGCATCCAGACGCGCATCCAGACCCCCGTAACGACGCGCTCGCCCTGTTTGATCCTGCTCTCTTTACGCACAGCGCCTGGGTGAGTTTTGCAAGACAGTCTTTTGACCCTATCGTTTTTCGTGTGTGTAAACACTGAAGAGATCCTGCTTTTTGTTCAGTCTGTCACTCACCCTGTGCCTGCTTTTGGACTGTTCATTTTGGGATGATATTTGCTTGAACATCGCTCACTGTGTGTATTCACACCGAAGATATTATCACTTGGATTATTATTGGGACATCGCTCACTGTGTGTATTCGCACCGAAGATTCAATCACTTGGATTGTTGTTGGGACATTGCTCACAGTGTGTATTTACACCGAAGATTCAGTCACTTGGATTATCTGTTTTGGGACGAGTCACTTCACCTGTTCTGTTCCCAACTGTTCTCTGAGCTAACCCGCTCTCTCTCTCTCTCTGTTCCCGTTACCACCTCGGAGAGCTGCCGAGAGGATTCTGCAGAGCGGCTCTGACGTCACTGTCAGATTCCTCAGACGAATCTTCCCGGGAGAAGCTGCAGAGCAGCAACATTCTTCTAATGCTTGTATCCCAGTCTTTGTCTGTGTTTCCCCATTCTAGTCCTCCTAGTCCTCCCCGTCCAGTCCGTCTAGTCCTCCTAGTCCTCCCTGTCCAGTCCCTCCAGTCCTCCTAGTCATCCTAGTCCTCCCTGTCCAGTCCTCCTAGTCCTCCCTGTCCAGTCCTCCTAGTTCTCCTAGTCCTCCCTGTCCAGTCCTCCTAGTCCTTCCTGTTCCGCCCTGTTTCCCTTGCCCTGGCCCTGTCCGTTAGCCCTTCCCTTAGCCTTCCCCTTAGCCAGCTCGCCTCTTAAAGGCACTGTGCCTATTTTCCCTTTTCTTGTTTCCCTGTAATTTGTGTTCTCCCTTAAAGGGACAGTGCCGTTTTCTGTGTGTTTCAATAAATGCCCAGTTCTTGGCTTACTCTCATACCTGTCTTGTGTTGTGCGATTGGGGTCGGTTACAAACCATAACAGTCTGTCTGTCTGTCTCTGCTGTAACATGGTTGTCTCTCTGATGTCTTGTCTGTCTGTCTGTCTCTGCTGTAACATGGTTGTCTCTCTGATGTCTTGTCTGTCTGTCTGTCTCTGCTGTAACATGGTTGTCTCTCTGATGTCTTGTCTGTCTGTCTGTCTGTCTCTGGTGTAACATGGTTGTCTCTCTGATGTCTTGTCTGTCTGTCTGTCTGTCTCTGATGTAACATGGTTGTCTCTCTGATGTCTTGTCTGTCTGTCTGTCTGTCTCTGCTGTAACATGGTTGTCTCTCTGATGTCTTGTCTGTCTGTCTGTCTCTGCTGTAACATGGTTGTCTCTCTGATGTCTTGTCTGTATGTCTGTCTCTGCTGTAACATGGTTGTCTCTCTGATGTCTTGTCTGTCTGTCTGTCTGTCTCTGCTGTAACATGGTTGTCTCTCTGATGTCTTGTCTGTCTGTCTGTCTCTGCTGTAACATGGTTGTCTCTCTGATGTCTTGTCTGTCTGTCTGTCTCTGCTGTAACATGGTTGTCTCTCTGATGTCTTGTCTGTATGTCTGTCTCTGCTGTAACATGGTTGTCTCTCTGATGTCTTGTCTGTCTGTCTGTCTCTGCTGTAACATGGTTGTCTCTCTGATGTCTTGTCTGTCTGTCTGTCTCTGTCTGCCGGGGGGCGGGGCTACATGACCGGGCCCTAGCCAATAAAGCTTGACATTATATCGGGAGTCCGGGGTGGTAATCTGACAAAAGTCGCAAACAGTCTAAGATTACAATTTAAAACAATGTTTGAAAGAAAACTAACCAAAGAAAAGGTGTAATATTTAAGATTTTGTTTCTACAAAGGCTATAGAAACGAAATATATACAGATAATGATATAACATGACATAAAGCCAACAAACTACAAGAACAACGAAAACATAGCCTAATAAAATGACAAAATTACTGACACACCATTCACCACGGACCAAGAGAGCAGCTGGCGGCGATGTCCCGACTATAGTGCTCTCCTGGGCAGCTTGGTGTAAACTCATCATCCTTTGCTTGCAGTAGTAGTGTGTTGGGGTGAACTGC
The DNA here is from genome assembly GCF_963971535.1 of Notolepis coatsorum. Lineage (NCBI taxonomy): Eukaryota > Metazoa > Chordata > Actinopteri > Aulopiformes > Paralepididae > Notolepis > Notolepis coatsorum. Next base: position 111,817,368 of record NC_140181.1, on the reverse strand, counting down.
CTCAAACATGTTCACAGTTGCATTTAAGCTGGTGAATCTTTGGGACAGTTGCTGGATGATTATATCGAGACATGCATTGAAACGTTCACCCGAAAGTTTCTCTCTGCGTCAGTGAGGCGGCTGTCTTCAGAAAGTTCATCAAAGTGACGCTTCCTGGCCCTGCGTTGTTTCAAACTGTGTTTGACTTCCCCATTTAGTAGCCAGGGCAAGAGTGGCAGACTTCGCCTCATCAAAATGTCCCCTAAATAGGCTACTCCAGTGGTTCCCAAAGTCGGGGTCGCGACCCAAAGGTGGGCCGCGAGCAGCCACGGGTGGGCCGCGAGATGATTAAAAAAAATAAAAATAAAATTGTCAGGCCACTGAACTTAGAAGCAGGCCAGGACAGTGTTTCTAGTTGTATTCTAAAATTCTATTCTATTGTATTCTAAAATGTGACTATATGGTTTTATATTAACTTAATAAATAAACAAAAACGAAGAATCTACTTATTTTAACGAACATTTCAAACTAAATAACAGATTATGCACATAAAACGCTGAAAACAACCGAAGCAACAATAGTATTTTAATGAGGCTATGATTATTATCATTATTATTTTGCAACAAGTTAGCCCTCTCATAAATAGCACATATAAATGAATAACTAACTTGAACTAACTTAATAGGATTGAAGTGATATTTGGCTTAAAAAATCGGTCGCCTGGCAAAAAAAAAAAAGCCAGACGATGTGCATTGGGCCGCGGCTCTCTGACGCCTTATTTTCTGGGCCCTGGCCTGAAAAGTTTGGGAACCCCTGGGCTACTCCACCAAAACACTGATGGCATTTTGCAGTAGAGATGCTTTGAGAATATCCGCGTCTTTTGCAACAAGCGCATCATGGCGAGATGACCGGCGAGTGGGACATACGTGTTTTAATGTGATACTACACGAAGTAACAACAACCATATCAACATTTACCACAAACTCACGTTTTCTTGTTGACAGTGTGTGTCCGTGATTGTAGCCTACCTGTAAATCTGG
>NC_140181.1:111731349-111808849 GCF_963971535.1 Notolepis coatsorum | reverse complement strand
ATAGATTTGCAGATTCTTTATCAAATACAAAATAAAGTGGATTTTTATGAAGAAATGGCTCTTTAAACAATTCTTGGCTTCTGATCAAATGTGAGCAATTCTTTCCATTTCAAGTACTGATACATCTTTCTCTGTTGCTTAATATAAGTACATTATCACGTGGTTTGACACATCCAGATGATTTTTATTACCTCCTCCAAGGAAGTTATGTTTTCACCCACATCTGTCTGTTTGTGAACAAAATATCTTGAAAATGAATGTTGCCATCAAATGATCTGTGTGCACATTCATGACCCCAAGGAAGAAACCTACTGGTTTAGTTCACTCCATGACTTTTCCTCGAGTGCCGCCATCAGGCCAAACCTTCACTTTCCAAATGGGTGTATCTCCTGACCCGTTACTAATACAGTCACAAAGATGCTGCTCTTAAATTAATGAACATATTTGCCATAAGAACCTACAGTATGAAGTCCACCATACTGGTCGTTTATTTGATTACTTGTTAAAGCTTTGTCTGATTTGCACCAAACTTGACAAATATGTTTGTCCCACTGTGACGAGGAGCCCTGTGAGGGTTTGAGTACTTTACTATACTATACTATGTTGTACTATACTATACAATTATACTATGCTATATACAATTATACTATACTATGTTATACTATACTATACTATACACTGTAAGAAAAAAAGCTGCAAGAAAACGGTAAATGTCTGGCATCAATGGTTGCCAAATATTTACTGTCAAATTACAGTAAAATCAAATACATCAAATAATACAGTGAATTTCCCGTGAAAAAACGTTTATTTTTTACAGTGTATGTTATACTAATACTATACTATACTATGTTATACTATACTATACTATACTATACTATGTTATACTATACTATACAAATACAATACTAATACTAAAATTTGCTACATAGAGCCATGTGATTTTCTGCATTTTTGTTACATAGAAGCAATTTCGGCTTTTCTAATAGAGAAAAATTAATCATGTATCAATCATAAATCTCATACACCCATACACACACACACGCGCGCACGCACACACACACACGCACACGGTCTAAGTCTATACTGTTAAGTAAAAGTAACCATCCATTACTCTGTATTACAGTATTATAGAAATGGGTTTTGCTTAGTCTTTGTATGGATTTTGCATTCTGAAATGTTATGACATGTGATCTAAACAAGCTGTTCTGAATGATTGCCCTTAGTGATGTCACAAGAGAGAGACAGGCAATGAATTAGCTTTGATTAATCTGTGCTTTCTGGAGCCAGGAACACTGTGTAACTAATGTGCTGCTCAGTTTGTAAAGAGACCTTCTCATGGTTAATACACTGTTATGTATGTTGTGTATAACCATACACATAAACATAATGTTATAATCCATTATAGCTGTCATTATAGCTGTGTGTGTGTGTGTGTGTGCGTGTGTGTGTGTGTGTGTGTGTGCACATGCAGTCTTATAAACCATGAAATGCAAGTGATATGTGACGCTCTCTTTGTCTATTCAACATTACAACAGCGTGTGTTCATACTGTAATGTTGCCAGTTATTACTTTGTAATAGTAGGTGTAAGATACGACCACAAAGACACGCAAGCAACTGCCATTTGTGTTGTGCGTTTTAGCAAAATGTTAGACAGTTTTACCAACAGGACTATCATTGACCCTTACAGCAATTCTGTTGGGGAGATTATGGGATACTCACTAAGAAAGACAAACCATTCCTCCTGATAAAGATTAAACTGTATCAAATCTGTTTCTTTCCACACATTGCTTATTGTTTCTGATTAACATGACAACTCTTAAAGGATCTCGTCTCTGGTAAACAAGAATACCCTGAAGACTCTGGCAGGAGCACTCATTCAAGGGTACTATGACTATGCTTGCACCTCATGGTACCAAAGCACCTCAAAGGCGCTAAAAACAAAATTACAAGTTTCAAGTTTCTTTAATAGTTGTCATACAGAATACTTTCATACAAAATGCTTCTTACTGTTACGCTCCAGAGACTGTGCTAGGCAAGATAGTATCAAATAACATAGTATAGCATGTAATTTAGAAGTAGAAAATGAGGTCACAGTGTTCAGTATAGACATATGTACAATGTTCGATGCAGAATAGACGTAACTGAGTTACCATATAATATACAATACTATGCAGTGTACTAATGTACAGTACTATATAGTGCAAAGCAGAAATGGGATGAGGTACAATTTAGGTACAATTTACAGTAAGGTGTACGAGTTGTAGTGCAATCCTTCATCAATAAATATAAAGTGTGGGGAGTGGGTGCTACAGTGTGTTTGTTTAAAGTGAGTGTGTGCTATAAAGTGTGTGGAGTGGGTGCTACAGTGTGTTTGTTTAAAGTGAGTGTGTGCGTGTGGATGTGTGTGCTATGTGCGTTTGATGGTTGTTGTTGTGTAGTGTTCATTGTTCGTTTAGCAGCCTGATGGCCTGGGGATAGAAGCTTCTTCTGAGTCTTTCTGTGCTCGCCTTGAGACTCCGGTATCGCTTGCCTGACCGCAGCAGTTCAAAGAGGCAGTTGTTCGGGTGACTGGAGTCCTTAATGATTCTCTTAGCCTTGCCCCTGCAACACTTGTTGTAAATGTTCTGGTGGGTGGGGAGCCCCCCTCCAATTGTGCGTTCGGCTGAACAGGTCACTCTTTGTAGTCTGCTTCGGTCTTGTGCAGTGCTATTCCCAAACCAGGAGGTGATGTTGCCAGTCAAGATGCTCTCTATTGTACATGAGTAGAAGTTCTTAAGGATCTTCTGACTGACTTGGAACTTCCTTAGGCGCCTGAGGAAGTAGAGGCGTTGTCGTGCCTTCTTCACAACACTGTCAATGTGTGTGGTCCATGTCAAGTCCTCGGATATGTGGGCTCCGAGGTACTTAAAGCTGTTGACTCTCTCAACCGGTGCCCCGTCGATGCTGAGGGGGCTGTAGTCCTTGACCCCCGACCTCCTGAAGTCCACAATCATCTCCTTTGTTTTGCTGACGTTCAGGGAGAGGCTGTTTTCCTGGCACCATCCCGCCAGGACCTTGACCTCTTCCAGGTAGGCCCTCTCGTCGTTGGCAGAGATCAGGCCCACCACCACTGTGTCGTCAGCAAATTTGATGATTGTATTGCTACTCCGCTGAGCCACACAGTCGTGTGTGTACAGGGAGTAGAGGAGGGGACTCAGAACACAGCCCTGGGGGGCCCCTATGTTGAGGGTGATGGATGAGGAGGTGCAGTTGCCTGCTCTCACCACCTGGGGTCTGCCCGTCAGGAAGTCCAAGACCCACTGGCAGAGGTCATAGTTCAAGCCCAGGTCCCTGAGCTTGGCTATGAGTATGGAGGGGACTATGGTATTGAATGCCGAGCTGTAGTCGATGAATAGCATTCTCACATAGTTCCCCTGCCTCTTGTCCAGGTGTGATGCTGCTGTGTGCAGCACATGGGCTATGGCGTCCTCCGTGGACCTGTTGGGGCGGTATGCAAATTGCAGGGGGTCCATGTTGATGGGGAGGGAGGAGCAGATGTAGCCCTTTACTAGCTTCTCAAAGCACTTCATGGCTATGGAGGTGAGGGCTACAGGGCGGTAGTCGTTGAGGCAAGCAGGCTTGGATTTTTTGGGTACAGGGATAATAGTGGACTTCTTCAGGCAGGTGGGGATGACAGCCTGTTCTAAGGACAGGTTAAATATGTCAGTGAATACTGGGGCCAGTTGGTCGGCACAGACTTTTAGGACGCGGCCGGGGATGCCGTCCGGACCTGCTGCCTTCCTGATATTCACTTTTTTAAAGGTCCGCCTCACCTCATGCTCTGTTACCCTGAACACTGCGCCTCCATCAGCAGCCGACCCCCCCCCCCCCCCATTGCCGAGGCTTGTGAGCTGGTGTTGTTATTACCAGCATCAAACCTCGCATAGAAGGTATTGAGGTCATTTGCTAAGGAGATGTCACTGTTCAGTTTGAGGGAGGCGCCTTTGTAGTCTGTCATCGTTTTGAGCCCCTGCCACATAGCTCTAGAGTCAGCTTGTTCAAACTGGAGTTCAATTTTATCCCTGTAGCGCCGTTTGGCCTCTGACACTGTCCTCCTTACGTTGTATCGCGCCACCTTGTGGTCATTCATGTTGCCTGCCACTAGGCCGTCGTTGTATGCTTTGGTGCGCTCTCTCAGAGCTTCACGGACGGATTTGTCTACCCAGGGTTTTTGATTTGGGTAAACTTTCATTTTGGTAGTGGGGATTGTTTCTTTCACCCTAGTACAAACATAGTCCAGCACTGTCTCCGTGTAGACATTAATGTTATCTGTGTCGCGGAACACATTCCAGTCTGTGTAGTGAAACACTGACCGGATCGTCTCCTCTGACGTCAAATCCCATTTCTGCACCTCTCGCGAGACTACGGGAGTACTTTTAATTCTCTGTTTGTACTTTGGAGAAAGCAATATGGCCGCGTGATCAGACTTACCAAAGCCACTAGCAGAATGAGCCTTGTAGCCACCCTTGAATTGCGTGTAACAGTGGTCTAAGATGTTACCGCCTCTGGTGTTGCAAGTCACATGCTGATAGAAGTCAGGTAATACCTTTCTCAGATTGGCGCTATTGAAATCACCCACCACTATAATGGCGGCGTTAACGTTCGCCGCTTGGATTCTATTTACCTCGTCGTGGAGTCTGGAGAGCGCGACATTATTGCTGATTGCAAACATCTCAAAACAAACTGGTCAGACTACTGCTTGACCTTACTCCTAGAACCCACCTCACCCCTGCACACTTTGCCAACCTAGGATGGCTTAGAGTAGACGACAGAGTACAGCAACTTGCAATGGGCCTGGTCTACAAGATACACTACACCACTAAGGTACCCATGTACATGTCAAAATACTTCCCAAAGGTCAGTGAATACCACAACCACGTTTCGCAATTATGCCACATCAATGTGGAACGCCCTACCCACAGCTGTAAAGGAATGTGAATCACTACCCACCTTCAAAACCACTCTCAAGGAGCACCTACGGGAGACTGCAATTCGAAACTGCCCCCTGTAAATGTCCTAACCCAACCCCCTCCAATGTACAGTAAATGTCCTAACCCAGTAATACATGAGACCCTCTTCTTGGGACCAAGTAAGGTTTTGTCGATAATCCAATGTAGTCCCCCCCACCCTACCCAATACCCCCCCCCGTCCAATGTAGTTTCTACGTCAAATGTATACTCTCTTTTTTAGACTATTTCTGTATCACAAACAGTACTGTATTTGTAAATCTGGTATGTCATAAATGTATAGATGTAGCAGTACCGTCCATCTGTTTGTCATGTATGTCATATATTATGATGAATTGAAAATGGGGACCCTGATGTAAACAAGACGAAAGTCTTTCTCTGGTCTGCATCCCCTTAACAATGTGTGTATTGAGCTGTACTGTATTGTACCCATTCTGCAATCTGGTAATAAAATGTTCAATCAATCAATCAGCCTGGTCTCTTTTGAAAGATGACATTCTGAAGTTTCTTATACAATAAGGAAAACTCACCTTTAGTGCTAATGAAATAGAGTAACATAGGTCTGAACTTGAGTTGTAGAAAAACTTGTTACTCAAGTTTTTCTGTAGTAGTTAGTAGTCCAGAAGTAGTATTTCCCAAAAAATTCATATGGCTTAAAAAGTACATGGGGGGGGGGCAGGTGGCGTAGCGGAGATTACGTTCGTCACCAACACCGGGAGACACTGGATTTGCCTGTTCGAATCCAGCTCCCGGCGTTGCTATCAGCTTGGCTGTCCTCTCACGCTGATACAATTGGCTGTATCAGAGGGTGGGAAAGCTGAAGGGTGGGTCCTGGGCGTTGTGGACAGCGACCCCTACAGTTCGGTCGGGGCGCCTGCTCAGCAAGGGTAGGAACTAAGGAGAGATAGTGTGGCCTCCCACACGCTACACTCTCCCCGGTGAGAACCTGCGCGGCCAGGTTGGCCTGCCCCAGGCTGCACATGCGTCGGAGGAAAGCATGTGACAGTCTCCGGTCTCCCGGACCAACAGTAGGGGAAAGTACGCAACAACCAGGAAGGGTGGGATGGGAGAAAAAAATCGGGAAAAAGAGGGGAAGAAAGATAATAAAAAAAAAAAAAAAAAAGTACATGTCCAAATTTCACAAAGATCCGTTCAGAAATGAGTGATTAGGAGTGACTTTTGCTCAACTGTGTACAAAAGAAAAGCCGTTTTCTCATAGACTTCAATTCATTCTGCGTTTTTTCTCTTCCTGTTTTCGCTCGTAACTTTTCACCTAGATCCCTGATTCGTACATCCCCAGGTGGGGTATCATTGGAAAGCCACACTCATTGGCTACAACCCTTTCCAATCATTTTCGAGATCGCCAAAGATTGACGGAACTAGAGCCCCAAGAGTCGGGAGTAGTATTTGCGCAATACCGTGTACTTTGCGCAAGCCTCAAATATCGGCATGTAACTCGAGAACCACTGAACGGATTTTGTCACCTGAAAGGGCTATCGACAGGCAACAAATGGGGCTTTAATTCGATATATATATATTGTATTACAAAATATGCACACCTGAGCCGCTAGTGGTTGCCAAAGTACCAGTGGCAAAATCGTCCTCAAGAGGGTCCACATGCGGTACGTTGCATGTTAACACTTTGAATGCCCAGCAGGGGGCGCACATTTAGTGCTTGAATGCCCACCATCCGCTTCAATGTTAATGTTAATATCGCCTAATCTATGTTTTAAATTATGGCTATGTGTCTAATCTGCCCGTCGCTTATCAATGACCCATTTCCAGTCAACATTGTCGAAGCGGATTGTTTTTTTATCGGTTCATTTCCGTTTTATAGCATTTTGAAAAGCCCTCGTTTTCACAGAAAAAAATAAGAGATTCCATGATAATCGCCCTTTACTGGAATATTCTAAAACGTTGTCATTGTTCGGCCTATTTATGAATCGTTTTCAAATAAACGCTAGATTATCGATAGTATTATGTGTACGTATGCACGCTGGTGCCGCAAGCTGTAAATCGATTCTCTTATTTCCTGATCACTCGCAGTCAAAACAGCCATATCACATATAGGGGGAAAGCTTATATCTCCGTGAAAACAGGTCCGATTATCCTAATACTGGTAAAATAGATTACTTACCTGAGATCAGATGGTATCCAAATGGATTATTCCAATTCCTGATCGACCATTCCAAAAATCGATCCTTTTATTGATCCCACGCGTATACTGTAAAACACAGTAACCACGCTGTGCTGAGGGTCCATCATGAAGCTGATCGGCCCCGGTTACATGCGTGAGAAGTAAAATATGGAGTCCGGGTTTTTTTTTCCCCCATGCATTTTCATTGAGTCCAATACAAAAGGGTGAATTACCATCTGGGAGACGATAGGGGGCGCTTTTTTCCACATCTGAGCGCCTGGCGGGGCAGGATTACCAACGGTAGACTAGGTTGATGAAATATGAATTCAGATCGCTAATTAAAAAAAAATCCAAGAATTCTCGTGATGGGCATTCAACCCACGGGGGGTAAACCCGAGAAAACTCGGGTTGGGCATTCAAAGTGTTAAGAGGTTTTAAACATAAAAAATATAATACATAATCAATTACAAAATCCTGACGCTCACCCATAACTGCATAAACGGACACGCACCCCTCTACCTTCAGGAACTCATCATTCCACAATCCTTCACCCGCACCCTCAGATCTGCAGGTAGCCTGCTCCTTCAGGTCCCCAGTGCCCAGCTCTGCACCCTGGGGGACCCTCAGATCTGCAGGTAGCCTGCTCCTTCAGGTCCCCAGTACCCGGCTCTGCACCCTGGGGGACCCTCAGATCTGCAGGTAGCCTGCTCCTCCGGGTCCCCAGTACCAGGCTCTGCACCCTGGGGGACCCTCAGATCTGCAGGTAGCCTGCTCCTTCAGGTCCCCAGTACCCGGCTCTGCACCCTGGGGGACCCTCAGATCTGCAGGTAGCCTGCTCCTTCAGGTCCCCAGTACCCGGCTCTGCACCCTGGGGGACCCTCAGATCTGCAGGTAGCCTGTTCCTTCAGGTCCCCAGTACCAGGCTCTGCACCCTGGGGGACCCTCAGATCTGCAGGTAGCCTGCTCCTTCAGGTCCCCAGTACCAGGCTCTGCACCCTGGGGGACCCTCAGATCTGCAGGTAGCCTGCTCCTTCAGGTCCCCAGTACCCGGCTCTGCACCCTGGGGGACCCTCAGATCTGCAGGTAGCCTGCTCCTTCAGGTCCCCAGTACCAGGCTCTGCACCCTGGGGGACCCTCAGATCTGCAGGTAGCCTGCTCCTCCTTCAGGTCCCCAGTACCAGGCTCTGCACCCTGGGGGACCCTCAGATCTGCAGGTAGCCTGCTCCTCCTTCAGGTCCCCAGTACCCGGCTCTGCACCCTGGGGGACCCTCAGATCTGCAGGTAGCCTGCTCCTTCAGGTCCCCAGTACCAGGCTCTGCACCCTGGGGGACCCTCAGATCTACAGGTAGCCTGCTCCTTCAGGTCCCCAGTACCAGGCTCTGCACCCTGGGGGACCCTCAGATCTGCAGGTAGCCTGCTCCTTCAGGTCCCCAGTACCAGGCTCTGCACCCTGGGGGACCCTCAGATCTGCAGGTAGCCTGCTCCTTCAGGTCCCCAGTACCCGGCTCTGCACCCTGGGGGACCCTCAGATCTGCAGGTAGCCTGCTCCTTCAGGTCCCCAGTACCCGACTCTGCACCATGGGTGACCCAGCCTTCTGCACGGCTGCACCGCGCCTGTGGAACAGCCTCCCCATCCAGCTGAGGCACCACAGAGCCTGGACTCTTTTAAAGCAGGCCTGAAAACCTACCTGTTCAAAAAGGCCTTTGACTGTTAGCTTTTTATTTTAATTTTCTTGTGCAGTTTTTTTTTTATTTATATACTATGTTTTTAATTAACTATGTTCTATTTTTATCTTATTTTTATTCTGTATTTTATTTTATTTGTTTTACTAATAACTATTTAATTTTTTTTAACTACGCTTTAACCCTGTAGTGTAGCACTTTGGGATCCCAGCGAACAAAAAGTGCATTACAAATTCAATCTATTATTATTATTATAATAATAAATGTATACATGATCATGCAACATCAACAAATTGTTGTAGGAACGGTTACGGAGAGGGGGGGGGGGGGGTTGTGTTTTTAGTTACAAATAAATTGAACTTAAAGTTTAAAGCTCAACATATCAAAACGTGGCACTTTACAGTGAACAGGTCTATTTGTATTAAAAACAATATATTGTTTGTCTGGAAAAGCTAAAAAATACAAATAAATTATATTGGTTACCTTTTTTTAGTTTATCTAAATGTTACTGATTGTGTTAAATGGGCATACATCATCATCTCATATCGATCGCAGGCACCTGAATCAAATCGCATCGTGGCAGACTTTGTGATATTGCCAAATATCGTATCGTGATGAAACTGGTGATTCCCACCCACCCCTAGAAACTCACTATGCAACTTCTCACAACTTCTTCCCTAATACGCGCAGATACACACAAGATGATTACCGAAGAATACTCAGAGAAGCTTGTGGGATATATTAAAGGGTGTTTTTTATTGAGTCTATTAAAAAAAATCAAGGATATTGAATACAGATGATTCTTTTCTCTACCAGGCCATTTTCATAGTGAACACTTAAAATAAAAGTTATACTTGCCATCACATCGGTCCTTCTGCACAACACCACCAAGCTGAGTGGTAACCCTAACCATAGAATCATTCTAAAGTATATCAGAACCATATAATCATTCTAAAGTATATCAGAACCATAGAATCATTCTAAAGTATATCAGAACCATAGAATTATTCTAAAGTATATCAGAACCATATAATCATTCTAAAGTATATCAGAACCATAGAATCATTCTAAAGTATATCAGAACCATAGAATCATTCTAAAGTATATCAGAACCATAGAATTATTCTAAAGTATATCAGAACCATATAATCATTCTAAAGTATATCAGAACCATAGAATCATTCTAAAGTATATCAGAACCATAGAATTATTCTAAAGTATATCAGAACCATAGAATCATTCTAAAGTATATCAGAACCATAGAATCATTCTAAAGTATATCAGAACCACAGAATCATTCTAAAGTATATCAGAACCATAGAATCATTCTAAAGTCTATCAGAACCATAGAATCATTCTAAAGTATATCAGAACCATAGAATCATTCTAAAGTATATCAGAACCATATAATCATTCTAAAGTATATCAGAACCATAGAATCATTCTAAAGTATATCAGAACCATAGAATTATTCTAAAGTATATCAGAACCATAGAATCATTCTAAAGTATATCAGAACCATAGAATCATTCTAAAGTATATCAGAACCACAGAATCATTCTAAAGTATATCAGAACCATAGAATCATTCTAAAGTATATCAGAACCATAGAATCATTCTAAAGTATATCAGAACCATAGAATCATTCTAAAGTATATCAGAACCATAGAATCATTCTAAAGTCTATCAGAACCATAGAATCATTCTAAAGTATATCAGAACCATAGAATTATTCTAAAGTATATCAGAACCATAGAATCATTCTAAAGTATATCAGAACCATAGAATCATTCTAAAGTATATCAGAACCACAGAATCATTCTAAAGTATATCAGAACCATAGAATCATTCTAAAGTATATCAGAACCACAGAATCATTCTAAAGTATATCAGAACCATAGAATCATTCTAAAGTACATCAGAACCATAGAATCATTCTAAAGTATATCAGAACCATAGAATCATTCTAAAGTATATCAGAACCATAGAATCATTCTAAAGTATATCAGAACCATAGAATCATTCTAAAGTATATCAGAACCATAGAATCATTCTAAAGTACATCAGAACCATAGAATCATTCTAAAGTATATCAGAACCATAGAATCATTCTAAAGTATATCAGAACCATAGAATCATTCTAAAGTATATCAGAACCATAGAATCATTCTCTCATCGAGAAGAATTTATGAGACCTTTTTTTCTGACTCGAAAAGGCATTTTACCAAAATATTACATTTGGAACACATGGAACAGTTGATGAAAAGGGCCCAGTTATGTACGAAGTCCAAAAGAAAAGAAACAAAATGTATTTTCAATGAAAACAACAACAGAGAAATTAAACGGCAACAAAGAGATCTCATATCCCTTATGCTTTTATTTGTACCAACCAGTTGTTTAATTGTCAACAAATACCCCCCACCTCCCCCACCTCCCCCACATCCAGAGCATCAACGATGTTATATCTCTGATCCAGGCAGCGTGGAGTCTGGAGTCGCCTGAAAGGACCTGGACACGGGGCATCTCACCAGGGGTACGATCATCCCAACGTGCTGGTGGAGATCCAGGAGGCCGGAGGGGGTGATGGGGGTTTGGGAGAGAGGGGCAGAGGGGTGATGGGGGTTTGGGAGAGAGGGGCAGAGGCCAGAGGGGGTGATGGGGGTTTGGGAGAGAGGGGCAGAGGCCAGAGGGGGTGATGGGGGTTTGGGAGAGAGGGGCAGAGGCCAGAGGGGTGATGGGGGTTTGGGAGAGAGGGGCAGAGGCCAGAGGGGGTGATGGGGGTTTGGGAGAGAGGGGCAGAGGGGTGATGGGGGTTTGGGAGAGAGGGGCAGAGGCCAGAGGGGGTGATGGGGGTTTGGGAGAGAGGGGCAGAGGGGTGATGGGGGTTTGGGAGAGAGGGGCAGAGGGGGTGATGGGGGTTTGGGAGAGAGGGGCAGAGGGGTGATGGGGGTTTGGGAGAGAGGGGCAGAGGGGTGATGGGGGTTTGGGAGAGAGGGGCAGAGGCCAGAGGGGTGATGGGGGTTTGGGGCAGAGGGGCAGAGGGGTGATGGGGGTTTGGGAGAGAGGGGCAGAGGCCAGAGGGGGTGATGGGGGTTTGGGGCAGAGGGGCAGAGGGGTGATGGGGGTTTGGGAGAGAGGGGCAGAGGCCAGAGGGAGGGGGGGGGGGGCTATAGATGAATGCTTCAGTGATTGGTTGGTTGGGAGGGGGCGGGGGCTATAGATGAATGCTTCAGTGATTGGTTGGTTGGGAGGGGGCGGGGGCTATAGATGAATGCTTCAGTGATTGGTTGGTTGGGAGGGGGCGGGGGCTATAGATGAATGCTTCAGTGATTGGTTGGTTGGGAGGGGGCGGGGGCTATAGATGAATGCTTCAGTGATTGGTTGGTTGGGAGGGGGCGGGGGCTATAGATCAGTGATCGCTGCACAGGAAGGACGTCAGTCTGGGCTCAGAACCGGAGGTGGGACTTGTGTTTGACCATGTATCTGAGGAGGAGGAGGAGGAGGAGGAGGAGGAAGAGGAGGAGGAGGAAGAGGAGGGAGGAGGGGGAAGAGGAGGGAGGAGGGGGAGGGAGGAGGGAGGAGGAGGAGGAGGAGAGAACAGAGTTTTCAATATATAAAAATAAGAGAGATGAATAAATAAAAACAGCATACAATAAATACTACATAATCCATACATCGATCCAAGACTTGGCAGGGCACAGACATCAAACTGGCATCCATAAGTATATACATATTCATAGACACATCGCTCATTATGAAATAATTATTTGTGGCCAAAACATCATTTGGCATCAGACTACATTAACCCTTTCACTGCCACACGACAGAAGGTTAGCCCTTTGCTATCACACGACCGACGGAGATGCTCCATCATTAGCATCATTAGCTCCGCATTTTTGTCGTGTGGCAGTGAAAGGGTTAATGTAGTCTGTAGTCGTGTAGCCACACGACAAAAATGCGGAGCTAATGATGCTAATGATGGAGCATCGCCGTCGGTCGTGTGATAGCAAAGGGCTAACCTTCTGTCGCGTGACAGTGAAAGGGTTAACCGACTGTGTCGTGTGACAGTGAAAGGGTTAACCTTCTGTATCGTGACAGTGAAAGGGCTAACCTTCTGTATCGTGACAGTGAAAGGGTTAACCTTCTGTATCGTGACAGTGAAAGGGCTAACCTTCTGTATCGTGACAGTGAAAGGGCTAACCTTCTGTATCGTGACAGTGAAAGGGCTAACCTTCTGTATCGTGACAGTGAAAGGGTTAACCTTCTGTATCGTGACAGTGAAAGGGCTAACCTTCTGTATCGTGACAGTGAAAGGGCTAACCTTCTGTATCGTGACAGTGAAAGGGTTAACCTTCTGTATCGTGACAGTGAAAGGGTTAACCGGCTGTGTCGTGTGGCAGTGAAAGGGCTAACCTTCTGTATCGTGACAGTGAAAGGGCTAACCTTCTGTATCGTGACAGTGAAAGGGGTTAACCGGCTGTGTCGTGTGGCAGTGAAAGGGTTATTAAGGACGGACACACACACACACCTGTCCAGAGTCTCCCAGAAGCGCAGGAAGACGGGCCGGTCCAGGTGGCGCTTGTGGTGGCTCAGCTCCAACACGGTCACGTCCCACTTGTGCACGTTGGGGTCCATGTTGGCCTCGTCATACTTCAGGTGGAAGGCTCGGACTGCACGGGTCACATGATGCACACGGGTCACATGATGCACACGGGTCACATGATGCACACGGGTCACATGATGCACACGGGTCACATGATGCACACGGGTCACATGATGCACACGGGTCACATGATGCACACGGGTCACATGATGCACACGGGTCACATGATGCACACGTGGAGAAACAGTTGACCTTCTACGTGTTTCAACAAAAGTTCAGAAAACAAAATCTGTGACCACACCCACACAGCCACACCCACACACCCACACAGCCACACCCACACAGCCACACCCACACAGCCACACCAGACACACCCACACAGACACACCCACACAGCCACACCCACACACCCACACAGCCACACCCACAGCCACACCCACACAGCCACACCCACACAGCCACACCAGACACACCCACACAGACACACCCACACAGACACACAGCCACACCCACACAGCCACACAGCCACACCCACACAGACACACCCACACAGCCACACCCACACAGCCACACCAGACACACCCACACAGCCACACCCACACAGCCACACCCACACAGCCACACCCACACAGCCACACCCACACAGCCACACCCACACAGCCACACCCACACAGCCACACAGCCACACCCATTATAGGGTTAGTTATTATAGGGTTAGTTATTATAGGGTTAGTTACTATAGGGTTAGTTATTATAGGGTTAGTTATTATAGGGTTAGTTATTATAGGGTTAGTTATTATAGGGTTAGTTACTATAGGGTTAGTTATTATAGGGTTAGTTATTATAGGGTTAGTTACTATAGGGTTAGTTATTATAGGGTTAGTTATTATAGGGTTGGTTATTATAGGGTTAGTTATTATAGGGTTAGTTATTATAGGGTTGGTTATTATAGGGTTAGTTATTATAGGGTTGGTTATTATAGGGTTAGTTATTATAGGGTTAGTTATTATAGGGTTAGTTACTATAGGGTTGGTTATTATAGGGTTAGTTATTATAGGGTTAGTTATTATAGGGTTAGTTATTATAGGGTTAGTTATTATAGGGTTAGTTACTATAGGGTTAGTTACTATAGGGTTAGTTATTATAGGGTTAGTTATTATAGGGTTAGTTATTATAGGGTTAGTTACTATAGGGTTAGTTACTATAGGGTTAGTTATTATAGGGTTAGTTACTATAGGGTTAGTTATTATAGGGTTAGTTATTATAGGGTTAGTTACTATAGGGTTAGTTATTATAGGGTTAGTTACTATAGGGTTAGTTATTATAGGGTTGGTTATTATAGGGTTAGTTACTATAGGGTTAGTTACTATAGGGTTAGTTATTATAGGGTTAGTTATTATAGGGTTAGTTATTATAGGGTTATCCCTTTAATGTCCAGCGAAACTCACTTTTGGCAAAGATGTCGACGGGAGAGCCATCAGGAAGCAGCCACGGCCAGCCCTTGAACTGCCAGGCGGGACCCTGAACAAACACAGCCACCACACGGTCCCTGGAGAGAGACACACTCAGGTTAACCCTAACACAGCCACCACATGGTCCCTGGAGAGAGACACACTCAGGTTAACCCTAACACAGCCACCACACGGTCCCTGGGGAGAGACACACTCAGGTTAACCCTAACACAGCCACATTGTTAGGGTTAGGGTTGGGGTTAGGGTGTGTGTTAGGGTTGGGGTTAGGGTACGCACCAGTCCTGGGGGGCCAGCTTGAGGGGCTGGTCGATGACTCGATAGGGCACGGTCACACTGATGGTCGCCCCGCCAGGCTGGACCTGGTCCTTGCGCCTCTGGAGCAGAACCTCGTTGTCACGCTGGATCCCCTGCTTCTTCTTCTCCTCGGAGGTAATGAACCTGGGGAAGGGGGGGGGGGGGGGGGAGAGAGGAGCGAGAGAGAGAGGGAGAGAGAGAGGAGCGAGAGAGAGAGAGAGAGAGAGAGAGCGAGATGAGAGAGAGAGAGAGAGAGAGAGAGAGAGAGAGAGAGAGAGAGAGAGAGAGAGAGAGAGAGAGAAGCGAGAGAGAGAGAGGGAGAGAGAGAGGGAGAGAGAGAGAGAGAGAGAGAGAGAGAGAGAGGGAGAGAGAGAGAGAGAGAGAGAGGAGCGAGAGAGAGAGAGGAGCGAGAGAGAGAGAGAGAGAGAGAGAGAGAGAGAGGAGCGAGAGAGAGAGTGAGTAGGTAGGTACCGCTATAGAACCGCAGCAATGTGCACTATGTCAAGACTCAACAGCACTGAACCAGAAAAAGTATTTAGGAGCAATTCTTTTGCATGATTAAAAAACGATGGTTCGAACGACCGTTCTAAAAACCCTGGCGAATGTTAGAATCTCAAAAACAGGCTTGGGGACAGCTGGCAGGCTGGCAGGGTGTGGGACAGCTGTAGTGCCATGTGGGTCAGGCTGGCAGGGTGTGGGGACAGCTGTAGTGCCATGTGGGTCAGGCTGGCAGGGTGTGGGGACAGCTCTAGTGCCATGTGGGTTAGGCTGGCAGGGTGTGAGGACAGCTGTAGTGCCATGTGGGTTAGGCTGGCAGGGTGTGGGGACAGCTGTAGTGCCATGTGGGTTAGGCTGGCAGGGTGTGGGGACAGCTCTAGTGCCATGTGGGTCAGGCTGGCAGGGTGTGGGGACAGCTCTAGTGCCATGTGGGTCAGGCTGGCAGGGTGTGGCATTGGCAAGTCTTAGGAGAACTGTTACATCCCAATGTATATATTCCCCAGTGTGTGTCTCCATGTGTGTGTGTTCTCCATTTTGTTTCCTCCCTCCAGCCATTGTTCCCTTCCCCATTGGTCCCTGCCAGGCCAATCCTTCCATTATTGCAACACAGCAGTGATTGGTGGTTGGCTTTCCAGACTCTAACACTCAATCCACACCCCCCAATCATGGATCACCCCACACCTGTTAAAACATGGCTTTCTCCCTTCAGTCTTTCTCTCTCTCTGGCATGAGGCCTAGTGTTATTTTGTGGCATTGTACTTTGATAATATCCCTTTTTGTTTATAGGCCTTTGTAATAGTGAAAGTGCCTTTGTGATTGTATGGCCGCAGAGAGAGCATTGTTACCTATAGATTGTTTTGTTATGTTTCCATTTTGTTGTATGTATCATTAATGTGTTTTTCTCCTCCTTTCTCAGGAAGCACAGATGGGGTGAGCTGCCATTTCCTTTGGATATTGTTTTCTCCTGTTTTGGTTAGGTAAGAGTAGTTTAGGTAATGTAATTTCTTTTACCATAGATTAGATTGGGTTTATTTGGAGTATAGTGGTGTTTGTTTGTTGTTTTGGCCTGGGCTCACCCCTGAGCTACATGTGCTTCCTTTGCATTTACCAATAAATATCATTGTTGTTTACAAACGTGGTCCATCTTTTCTGTCAACCAACTGTTATGTTACAGCCCTTTACCCTTAGACACACAGGGGTCGTAACATAAATGGGGGCTCTGCCTGGATTTTGTAACCCGTGTTCAATTGTTGGTTGATGGATTTGGTGAACTGTGTTTGTTTACACTTAATATAATAATATATAATAATAATTTAGGACCTGCTCCGAGGTCATCATTTGGCACACATGCGAACCATGCATACAATGCGTATCTGCGATTAACCCATCCCGTCGTTGTATAGTTATTAATTACTTTGTGTAAAAATGGCATTTGTGTAAGAAAAAATAATGGCAGTTAGTACTTTTGATCTGGGGAAATTCTTGAGCAATCCTACTTGGGAAGCGCTAGATAGCTGCCGCAAGGCAGACTTAGTGGAGATTGCCACACATTTTCAACTCTCGGTTCAACAAAAGCATCTTAAGCAGGATATCAGGTGTCTTGTGGTAGATAAGCTGTTGGAGCAGGGGACGCTTGTTTTACCTGCGGTCTCTGATGAACATGCAAGTCCTCCTGGTGAACCTACAGAAGCACCGCCCTCTGGGGAGCAAGCCCATGGTGCTGAAAAGGCAGGTGTGAACGTCACATTGCCACATTTTCACTTGACCTCTCCTGTGTCAACTGGGTCTCGAGAAGGGGCCCAGGTCAAGGTTAGAATAGCACGTCTCCAGATGGAGGCTCAGGAGAAGGCACAAGCACGTGAGGCGGAGTATCGGCTTCGTAGAATGGAGCTTGACGCAGAAAATGAAAGGGCTGTTAACATTCGTAGGTTGGAGCTTGAGCATGAAGTGGAAAAAGAGCTCAGACTGCGGAGGTTGGAGCTGGAAGTCCTAAGGAGTGAATCCAACTATGCTACACCGACTCCTCCACAAGGCCCGGGTATGTCCTCCTCCACAGCTTATTCATCACACACTTTTGATATAAGTAAACACATTGCTTTGGTGCCTCCGTTCCGAGAGACAGAAGTTGATACTTATTTTAATGTGTTTGAGCGTATTGCTGCTTCATTGCGCTGGCCAAGAGAGGTCTGGCCTTTGTTGCTTCAATGCAAATTGACTGGTAAAGCCCAAGAGGTTTGTTCAACACTTTCCCTAGAAGATAGTCTATTGTATGATACTGTGAAGGCTGCCATCCTTCGTGCATATGAGCTTGTGCCCGAAGCTTATAGGCAGAGGTTTCGCAGTCACAAGAGAGCTGTCAACCAGACCTTTGTAGAGTTTGCTAGAGAGAAGGGAACTCTCTTTGATAAATGGTGTGCAGCAAGCAAGGCCTCAGATCTTAACTCTCTCAGAGAACTCATTCTATTAGAAGAGTTTAAGAATCGTTTGCCAGAGCGTATTGTAATTTACCTGAGTGAGCAGAAAGTGTCCACTCTGCAGCAAGCTGCTGTATTAGCTGATGAGTTTGCGCTAACCCATAAAACTGTGTTTGTAGATAGGCGTGACTCGTTTCTCCCCCATGATTTCTCTCAGAGACCTTCTGTCCCCAACCATTCAGAATTCACACACCCCCGACCAAGAATGTCACCTCCACGCTCAAAAGAGGAGCGGACATGTTACTACTGTCATAAATCTGGTCATGTTATTTCTGACTGTTTAACATTGAAACGTAAGCAGCAACCGTCCTCTCAGAACTTTAGACAACCCAAAGGGGTTGGTCTGATTAAAATGGCACCTGATTCCGATCAACAGATGCACAATGATCAGGATGTTCTCGATCCTTGTTTCAGGCCATTTACTTCCAAGGGTTTAGTTTCCTTGACAGGGGATCCAAAAGATCAGTGTACAGTTCAGATCTTACGAGATACTGGAGCCTCACAATCCTTTATCCTCTCTGATGTACTACCTCTGTCTGAGAAATCTTCCTGTGGTTCTAGTGTCCTAGTTCAAGGTATTGAGATGGGTTTCGTGCCAGCCCCGTTACACTGTATTCATGTACAATCTGATTTGGTCACTGGTTTCTTTAAAATAGGGGTGAGACCTTCCTTGCCAGTTAAATGCATTTCCTTTATCATGGGAAATGATTTAGCTGGAGGACAGGTGAACGCTGTGCTGGAAGTGTTGGATCACCCAGACACAGATTCTCTGCCTGATGACTTGTCACAGAACTTCCCTGAAGTTTTTTCTGCAAGTGTTGTCACTCGGGCTCAATTGAAAAAGAGAGGTGATGAAATTAATTTGTCTGACTCTGTTTTTGCTTCAGCTTTTGTCAGGGAGGAGTTGCTGGCTCCAACTTCTGATACCGCTGACAAACCACCGACTCATAGTAAGGTACCCCCACAGACAACTGTAACTAGTTCCGACGCATTGAAGTTACCCGTTACTCGTGAAATGCTAATTACTGCCCAGAAGGCTGACTCTTCTCTTGCAAAATGTTTCTCTTCTCTTGAAACAGAACAGAGGAGAGAGTTGCATTCTTATTTTGTAGATGAAGGAGTTTTGATGCGTACATGGAGGTCCCATGGTACTAGACTGGCAGAGCATGCACAATCGGAGATAGGGCTACCAGATCAGGTACCAGACTGGAGCACTGTTTATCAGATTGTTGTCCCTGCAGTTTATCGTCAGCATGTACTGTTCCTGGCCCATGACCACCCTTGGTCTGGACACTTGGGAGTCACTAAAACATACAACAGAATACTTCAACATTTCTTTTGGCCCGGTTTGAAGTCCGATGTAGCACAGTACTGTTGTACCTGTAGTACTTGTCAGATCACCGGAAAGCCAAACCAGGTAATTCCACCTGCTCCCCTCTGTCCTATACCAGCGGTCGGTGAACCATTTGAACATGTCATAGTTGACTGTGTTGGTCCGTTGCCAAAGACCAAAGCCGGCAATCAGTTTTTGTTGACAATAATGTGTACCGCCACCCGTTTCCCTGAGGCTATCCCTCTTCGCAGAATTACAGCGCCTGTAATAATTAAGGCTTTGACGAAGTTCTTCTCCACGTTTGGACTGCCTAAGGTAGTACAAACGGACCAAGGCACCAACTTCCTGTCTAGGTTATTTGAGCAAGTGTTACAGTCCCTGGGTATCCGACATATAGTGTCCAGTGCCTACCACCCTGAAACTCAGGGGGCTCTAGAACGTTGGCATCAGACCTTAAAGTCCATGCTGCGTAAATATTGCTTAGACACAGAGAAAGATTGGGATGAGGGTGTCCCCCTTGTTCTATTTGCTGCGCGAGAGACCATACAGGAGTCTCTTGGTTTCAGTCCTGCTGAGCTCGTTTTTGGGCACACTGTTAGAGGACCTCTGAAAGTTCTTAAAGAACGGTTCATGTCAAAGGGTGCCAGCACACCCACTAATGTGCTAGATTTTGTTAGCCAGTTTCGAGAGCGACTGCATCAGGCGTGCTCTCTCGCAAAAGAAGCGCTCTCTTCTTCCCAGAGAACTATGAAACGGCACTATGACGAGAAAGCTGTTTCTCGATCTTTCCAGCCAGGTGATAAGGTTCTAGTCCTGTTACCTATCCTTGGTTCTGCTCTTTCCGCTCGTTTTTCCGGACCGTATGCAATAGACAAGAAGATAAGTGATACAGACTATGTGGTTCGCACCCCTGATCGTAAACGTCACTCTCGTGTTTGCCACATCAATATGCTTAAACCATATTTTTCCAGAGATAGTGTGCAGGTGAAGACCTCAGACCAGACAGCCGGACTGGCCGTCTCTGCTGTTGCCTCAACTCCAATAGTTCCGGACTCTCCTGACGTTAGTGGTGAGGACGTAGATGGCTTGGAGTTGCGCAATGCAGCCCATCAGGGTGCTAGATTGTCCAACACTGAGATGTTATTGAACCTGCCCACTCACTTAGCACACTTACCTGAGGAGCAGCGAGAGGACATCACAAATTTGATTCAGGCCTACATGGCTCTGTTTGGTGATGTTCCCTCCTGTACTTCTGTATTGGCCCATGATATTAAAGTTAACAATGCTGTGCCTATCAAGCAACATGCATACCGTGTTAACATCACCAAGAGGGCCATGATGCAACAGGAGGTTGACTATTTGTTAAAGCATGGTTTAGCCAAGCCAAGTTGCAGTCCCTGGAGTTCACCTTGCTTGTTAGCTCCCAAATCGGATGGAACTCCTAGATTTTGTACTGATTTCCGAAAGGTAAATGCTGTCACCGTGCCTGATTCCTTCCCACTGCCCCGCATGGAAGATTGTATTGACAACCTTGGATCTGCCACCTATGTTAGCAAACTAGATTTGTTAAAGGGTTACTGGCAGGTCCCTTTGACCCCCCGTGCCTCGGAAATCTCTGCGTTTGTTACTCCTGACAATTTTTTGCAATATACTGTAATGCCTTTTGGAATGCGTAATGCCCCGGCCACTTTCCAGCGACTGGTGACCCTAGTCCTGGCTGGTGTTCCAAATTGTAATGCCTATCTCGATGACCTGGTTGTCTATTCGACCAACTGGCGTGACCACATGACAACCTTGCAAACTGTCTTTGACCGCTTAGCTGGAGCCTCCCTGACCCTTAACCTTGCCAAGTGTGAGTTCGGCAAGGCTACGGTTACCTATCTTGGTAAGCAGGTAGGACAAGGCCAAGTGCGTCCGGTGGATGCAAAAATATCTGCAATCACAACTTTTCCAGTGCCTACTACTAGGCGGGAATTGCGTAGATTCCTTGGGATGGCTGGGTATTACCGTGGTTTTTGCCGGAACTTTTCTTCTGTCGTCTCTTCTCTCACTAGCCTGTGTAGCCCGTCCAAACCATTCATTTGGACAGCTGATTGTCAAAATGCATTTGATAGTGTTAAAGCTCTCTTATGCAGTTCCCCTGTTCTCTCTGCTCCGTTCCAGCTGGAGGTGGATGCCAGCGGGGTGGGAGCTGGAGGGGTGTTATTACAGGAAGATCACGATGGTGTCAGTCACCCGGTTTGTTATTTCTCCCGGAAATTTAACAAACATCAACTAAACTATTCCACTATTGAAAAGGAGACTTTGGCTATGTTGTATGCGTTGCAATATTTTGAGGTGTATGTCGGTTCGAGCGTATTACCAGTGGTAGTATACACCGACCACAACCCATTGGTTTTTCTGTCGCGGATGTACAACCACAATCAGCGCCTCATGCGTTGGGCGCTCATAGTGCAAAATTATAACCTCAGCATAAAGCATAAGAAGGGGTCTGATAATGTGTTGGCGGATGCTCTGTCTCGTAGTTGAAATCTCTGTTGCTGTCGACTCGTTCTACTGTATATTGCTGTCGACTTGTTCTATTTTGCTGTCGACTCGTTCTACTGTATATTGCTGTCGACTTGATCTATTTTTTCTGTCTACTCGGTCTATGTTGCTGTGGACTCGTTTTATGTTGCTGCTAGTTTTTTCATAGCTCTTTGTTTTGGAGTGCATGTTATCTCGGGGATGTTATCTCGTTGTTAAAAAAAGAAAAAAAAAACATGTTTAGTTGGTAGTTTATGTAGGCATGTTTTTTGTCTTATGTATGGGGGTGTTACATCCCAATGTATATATTCCCCAGTGTGTGTCTCCATGTGTGTGTGTTCTCCATTTTGTTTCCTCCCTCCAGCCATTGTTCCCTTCCCCATTGGTCCCTGCCAGGCCAATCCTTCCATTATTGCAACACAGCAGTGATTGGTGGTTGGCTTTCCAGACTCTAACACTCAATCCACACCCCCCAATCATGGATCACCCCACACCTGTTAAAACATGGCTTTCTCCCTTCAGTCTTTCTCTCTCTCTGGCATGAGGCCTAGTGTTATTTTGTGGCATTGTACTTTGATAATATCCCTTTTTGTTTATAGGCCTTTGTAATAGTGAAAGTGCCTTTGTGATTGTATGGCCGCAGAGAGAGCATTGTTACCTATAGATTGTTTTGTTATGTTTCCATTTTGTTGTATGTATCATTAATGTGTTTTTCTCCTCCTTTCTCAGGAAGCACAGATGGGGTGAGCTGCCATTTCCTTTGGATATTGTTTTCTCCTGTTTTGGTTAGGTAAGAGTAGTTTAGGTAATGTAATTTCTTTTACCATAGATTAGATTGGGTTTATTTGGAGTATAGTGGTGTTTGTTTGTTGTTTTGGCCTGGGCTCACCCCTGAGCTACATGTGCTTCCTTTGCATTTACCAATAAATATCATTGTTGTTTACAAACGTGGTCCATCTTTTCTGTCAACCAAATGTTATGTTACAGCCCTTTACCCTTAGACACACAGGGGTCGTAACAAGAACCCAGCGGGCACAGGTTCCATTCGCTTCAATGAAACATATAGCTTTTGACCGAATGTCGTAATTTTTTTCCCTTTACCACGAATACATAATAATAATAATAATAATAATAAACCATCGCTCGTAGATCCAGACCTGACCTGTAGATCCAGAGACTCATAGTGATCTCAGTTAACAGTAGTGTGCGATACACCGACACTATTAAAAAACGGTCCAATAGTATCGACACTTTTAGAATAATGATGCCGTATTTGTCGAGTTCTCTCTCTCTCCGCATTTCCCTTTTCAAACATTGGCACAGCTTGGCCAATATTTTAATATTTTTACCAAAATTAAACCAGTGAAGTTTAAAGTTAAGACGGTGTGCAGGACTTCTCCCGTTGGACACGGAGATGAAAGACAGACACTTACTTCAGGTCCTGCAGCAGGTCTTTGGCGTTGAGCATGGTGATGAGAGAGGTGGTGGCCGCTGGGATGATGACGATGGGGGTCCGGGACCCTGCAAGAAGACAGAGGTGAGGCACAGACCTAACCCTAACCCTGCAAGCAGACAGAGGTGAGGCACAGACCTAACCCTAACCCTGCAAGCAGACAGAGGTGAGGCACAGACCTAACCCTAACCCTGCAAGCAGACAGAGGTGAGGCACAGACCTAACCCTAACCCTGCAAGCAGACGGAGAGGAGGTAAGACGGACGGACGGACGGACGGACGGACGGACGGACGGACGGACGGACGGACGGACGGACGGACAGACAGACAGACAGACAGACAGACAGACAGACAGACAGACAGACAGACAGACAGACAGACAGACAGACAGACAGACAGACAGACAGACAGACAGACAGACAGACAGACAGACAGACAGACAGACAGACAGACAGACGGTCTGACACAGGCAGTAAGACAGACAGACAGACAGGAACATAGTTGGGTTGCTTTTTCACCGGAGCTCTTTGGTCGCATTAAATAAAATCTTGGCTAGTTTCCTTTTGCCAGTTGGCTTGGTTTTGGGTGTGAAAGGGTTAGGGTTAACCAGTTGGCTTGGTTTTGGGTGTGAAAGGGTTAGGGTTAACCAGTTGGCCTGGTTTTGGGTGTGAAAGGGTTAGGGTTAACCAGTTGGCTTGGTTTTGGGTGTGAAAGGGTTAGGGTTAACCAGTTGGCCTGGTTTTGGGTGTGAAAGGGTTAGGGTTAACCAGTTGGTATGGTTTTGGGTGTGAAAGGGTTAGGGTTAACCAGTTGGCCTGGTTTTGGGTGTGAAAGGGTTAGGGTTAACCAGTTGGCCTGGTTTTGGGTGTGAAAGGGTTAGGGTTAACCAGTTGGCCTGGTTTTGGGTGTGAAAGGGTTAGGGTTAACCAGTTGGCTTGGTTTTGGGTGTGAAAGGGTTAGGGTTAACCAGTTGGCTTGGTTTTGGGTGTGAAAGGGTTAGGGTTAACCAGTTGGCTTGGTTTTGGGTGTGAAAGGGTTAGGGTTAACCAGTTGGCTTGGTTTTGGGTGTGAAAGGGTTAGGGTTAACCAGTTGGCTTGGTTTTGGGTGTGAAAGGGTTAGGGTTAACCAGTTGGCTTGGTTTTGGGTGTGAAAGGGTTAGGGTTAACCAGTTGGCTTGGTTTTGGGTGTGAAAGCTTAAATCCAACCCTGGGTCTTGGGTGTCTTCGGTTGGCTTGCAAGTAGGGATGCTCGATATTGGCTTTTTTTACCGATACCGATATACCGATATTGTCCAACTCCTAATTTCCGATACCGATATCAACCGATATATGCATGGTTTCCCCCCCCAAAAAACGGAATAATTTCAGGTAATTAACATTACATCTCTTGTTGTGGAATTAACACAACATTATGCATACTTTTGACAATAAATAAAATCTGAATTTGTTCTTACTTGCTTGCCTGGGTAAATAAAGGTTATAGAAATGTAAAAAAAAAAAAAAAATAAGAAACGTTTTTTTTTTTTTTTTAAAGCGATACAGATATTTTCTATATCACATTTGAATGCCAATATCGGCCGATAATATCGGACATCCCTACTTGCAAGTGAACCCTGGTGCAGTTTGTTTGAGGTTTGAAAGCAAACCGGACCAAAGGCAGGAAAGACCTGATAAATCACACATTTAATGAAGCTGATGACCAGGTTTTGTTGACATTTCCAGTCTATTTCAGAATGTGTGATCATAACATTATTACTTTCACAGCTGGTGAGTTAAAAATAACCAAATAATGTTGTGATACTAAACAAATACCTTGCATGATATTCAGGTGACAGTAGTCTAGAAGACCAGAGGTTCCCAAAGTGGGGGTCGCAAGCAGTGGGTCGTGACATGATTTCCAGAATGTATTGATTTCATTTTATTTTATTTAAAAAAATAAAAATAAAAATAAAAAAAATTGTGCAGTCAGGCCACTTAACTTAGAAGCAGGCCAGGCCAGTGTTTCTAGTTGGGGCAACGCGATAGTTGGATAACCTGGGAACAACCAGGAGATCACTGTGACGGAGGGTAACGAACTGGGAACAACCAGGAGATCACTGTGACGGAGGGTAACGAACTGGGAACAACCAGGAGATCACTGTGACGGAGGGTAACAACCAGGAGATCACTGTGACGGAGGGTAACCAACTGGCACAAGTTGGAGAACTCTCTCTCTCTCTCTCACACAAAGGGAGCCGCATGTGATTGGTGGAGGCGGGACCCTTACAAAACAATCTAAATCAGTGTTGCTACTAATCATTGACACATGCTAGCCTGTAATAATCCCCCTCAAAAAAACCTACTTTGCATTTGATATTGAAAATATTGAACTTTTTGTGTTTTCTTTTACAATAATTTGTGATGCCATCACACACACTTGCATTTAAAGGGTTACAATTATACAATTAATTGAATATGTGGTGGTTATGATCAGGGCTGAAGTTGAATAAAAGATTTATGAATGAAAAAGTGGTAAATTATTTCAACATATAATATTTTCATGGCGTTTTTGAAGAGGACAATTTAGTCCCCTAATGGTAAGAGTTCAATGCGACAATACAAAAAACAAAAAATCTATCAAAAGCAGTGTTGTTGCTAATCATTGACATATGCTAGCCTGTTTTTTTTTATTTAACAGTAATTTTTGATGCCATCACAAACACTGGCATTTAAAGGATACAAATTCTAAAATTCCTTCTTTCCTTCTTTGTAACAAAAGTGTTCCTGGTGGGGGACCCCCAGACCCCCCGCTTAAAAAGTGGCCTGACTGGGGCTATATTTCCTGGCCTGAATGATTTTTCCCCTGGCCGAACCAGTCCGAACCTGGTTAAAAGCCTCCATTGCTTATTAGTGCGTGTGCGTTTGAACGTTTGCATGTTTCAACCACCTCCTATAATAGTGGGGGTCACGGCTCTCTGACACCGTTATTTTGGGGGTCGCAGCCTGAAAACTTTGGGAACTCCTGGTCTAGACAGTGGTGCATAATGAATAATTTAATTGAATGTATAATATTTCATAACGTTGTACAAGCCAAGATGGAGATCACATTATTAATTCGTCCACATAATGTCTTGCATTGTAATTAGGGGTGTAAATATTTGACCCCATAACGATTTGATTACGATTCTTCAGGCAACGATTCAATGCATCATGAAATCTCTCCATTTGACCACAATTCGATTCGACTCGACTGTAGGATCGATGCATTGTTACACACCTAATTGTAATGCATGTTTTTTTGATCAATTAAGTTGTTTAGTGTCATGAAAGAGATCAGGCGTTGTATATTGGGGGATATGTGTTGCCAGATTAAATTATTATTCATGTATTTACTCCTGCACATCCCAGTGACCCAGAAGAAACGCCTCGGTGCCCGTGTGCAGACTAAACGTCTCAGTGCCCGTGTGCAGACTAAACGTCTCAGTGCCCGTGTGCAGACTAAACGTCTCGGTGCCCGTGTGCAGACTAAACGTCTCAGTGCCCGTGTGCAGACTAAACGTCTCAGTGCCCGTGTGCAGACTAAACGTCTCAGTGCCCGTGTGCAGACTAAACGTCTCAGTGCCCGTGTGCAGACTAAACGTCTCGGTGCCCGTGTGCAGACTAAACGTCTCAGTGCCCGTGTGCAGACTAAACGCCTCGGTGCCCGTGTGCAGACTAAACGTCTCAGTGCCCGTGTGCAGACTAAACGCCTCGGTGCCCGTGTGCAGACTAAACGTCTCGGTGCCCGTGTGCAGACTAAACGTCTCGGTGCCCGTGTGCAGACTAAACGTCTCGGTGCCCGTGTGCAGACTAAACGTCTCGGTGCCCGTGTGCAGACTAAACGTCTCGGTGCCCGTGTGCAGACTAAACGTCTCGGTGCCCGTGTGCAGACTAAACGTCTCAGTGCCCGTGTGCAGACTAAACGAGGACACTAGCAAAACCAAAATAATATTCCTGCCAGTTTGAAGCCCCTTTTTTCACAGCATGGCGTTGCCAGGTATGAGATAAAAAAATTATGTCCAATAAAAGGCCAACCTGCGTGATGAACATGGATTTGTTTAGACGGTTCCGTGCGCTCGACAAAAGGCAGTGTGAAAACCAAATTAGGTCTACCGAACTACAGGTGTGAACCTTAACCCCAACCCTTAAGCACAAGGAGGTCAGATAGAGGTCAGACAGACAGACAGAGAAGGTCACAGGTCAGGGATGCCGTGCTGTAAATCAAATGCATTCGATCTCAATATAACCATGTGGTCAGAATGCACGGGGAACAGTGGGTACCTTTCTTCTGATTGGGCGGAGGTCTGGCTTGAGAAACTGGAGAGGGAGAGAAAGAGGGGAAATGCATTCAGACCTTTTTATGTCTCCACACATACAAACCATTGACATGAGAGAGAGAGACACACATTTATTTAGATAACAGGCGATTACCAAAACAGAATATTAGTGTTTAAAATAACAAATACAACAAAGGGGTTTTGTGATTAAGTTCATTCGGTCCGACATGGCTGTTTTCTTCCATGTGATCTCTCCCTCTCCCTCGCTCTCTCGCTCTCCCTTGCTCTCTCTCTCCCTCTCTTGCGTGCTCTCTCTCGCTCTCCCTCTCTTGCTCTCGCTCTCTCTCTCCCCCCCTCTCTCTCTCTTCTCTACAAAGCAACAGAGGCGACACAGCATCTTGCTGGCAGAGTGGAACAGACGTCTGATTCATTGAGCGACACAAAGACTAGGGTTGAGGGCTGAAGGGTTGAGCGATGGGGGGGGGGGGGGGGGGGGGTGGCCTCGCTGGTCTCTCCTCTCACCGTCCTCCTGGAGGCGTGAACACTTAAGGCAACCAACTTGCACTTCCGCGTTTCTCTGATTGGCCGAGCGCGCGCATGAGCCGCGACGTGCTCCTCAGAGGCAGGAATACTAAGCTCCCCCTTAAGCTCCAGGAGAGAGGAGAGAGGCTGAAAACCCGCAGTTCTTGCACGACTGATTTGTCTGATGAATACCCCCAAAACATGGAGGTTCCCGAATGCATGGAAGTATTGATTGCGCCGTAACGAATCATTAAAAAAAGATACCGTTAACTGGAATATGTTGTGCCTTTACACATATGTTGGATTATGTAATTGGTTTGTCATGACAAACAAATAAAAAAAATCGCGATTTACCCGGTGGCTACAACAACACACAGTGACTACATGCAAGAAAACGGAATTGTCTAATTAAATTATTTTAAATTTCTCCACGTGGTAAATACACAGGTCACAACATGTTTACAGGAACGTTTTGGAGTTGTATTTGGAGTGTATTTCGTGACTGTTGGGAACTAGGCTAAATGTGTAACCTACTTCCAGTGACTGACGCTACGCTAGGCTAACGGTGCGGGCGTTCCCTAAGCCTAACGCACGCACAGAGACGACACAGGTGGCATCTTCTGGTCTAACTCCAGGGAAGATGTTACATGTTGGAGTGTTCCTTTAAGGTGGTAGTGAGGGTGAGGGTGGTGGTCCTGACCTGGGCGGGGCACTGGCTGCAGGGCGGGGGTCTGGGCCTTCCTGGCAGAGGCCCCCTCCTGAGAAACACAAACACACAGCAAAGTTATTTAAAGATACATCATATATATATATATATATATCATACAATTAGTCTTTTATCCAGTGAGACCAACAGCAACATTGGGTATGGGTACAAGTATCTCTGGTATGTGTGGAGGTACGTGGGAATCAGAAGCCCTAATTCCAAGTTCAGACTAAGAGTTTAAAGCGACTGTGTTTAAAGCCCAGATCAGAGGTGACTGTGTTTAAAGCCCAGATCAGAGGTGACTGTGTTTAAAGCCCAGATCAGAGGTGACTGTGTTTAAAGCCCAGATCAGAGGTGACTGTGTTTAAAGCCCAGATCAGAGGTGACTGTGTTTAAAGCCCAGATCAGAGGTGACTGTGTTTAAAGCCCAGATCAGAGGTGACTGTGTTTAAAGCCCAGATCAGAGGTGACTGTGTTTAAAGCCCAGATCAGAGGTGACTGTGTTTAAAGCCCAGATCAGAGGTGACTGTGTTTAAAGCCCAGATCAGAGGTGACTGTGTTTAAAGCCCAGATCAGAGGTGACTGTGTTTAAAGCCCAGATCAGAGGTGACTGTGTTTAAAGCCCAGATCAGAGGTGACTGTGTTTAAAGCCCAGATCAGAGGTGACTGTGTTTAAAGCCCAGATCAGAGGTGACTGTGTTTAAAGCCCAGATCAGAGGTGACTGTGTTTAAAGCCCAGATCAGAGGTGACTGTGTTTAAAGCCCAGATCAGAGGTGACTGTGTTTAAAGCCCAGATCAGAGGTGACTGTGTTTAAAGCCCAGATCAGAGGTGACTGTGTTTAAAGCCCAGATCAGAGGTGACTGTGTTTAAAGCCCAGATCAGAGGTGACTGTGTTTAAAGCCCAGATCAGAGGTGACTGTGTTTAAAGCCCAGATCAGAGGTGACTGTGTTTAAAGCCCAGATCAGAGGTAGCCGTTTGCTCGGCCGAACAAGAACATTATTAAACTGCATTATTGCAATGTTCAATGACCCTGCTGTGTTATTAGTGTATTATTATTATTATTATTATTATTATTATTATTATTATTATTATTATTATTATTATTATTATTATTATTATTATTATTATTATTAGTTACTTGTTCATTTATACATGATTTTAGGGACATTTTAAAAGGGGATGGGATCTGGGAAATAACCCAGAGTGTGGCTGACAAGTTGGCTTTGTTCTTCGCTGGCTTTTTCTCTGCAAAAAGAGAAACTGCCTTTTGCTTTCTCCAGTGGATTGATCGTGTCTTGTTTATTATCCCCCCCCCCAAAAGAAAATGTATATATAAAAATAAAAAATGTATATTAATTTTTTTTATCAGCTGACCGACAATAAATCAAAATGACACCATTCACCATCGTAGCCTCTAATAACAGCATTGCATTGGCCTGTCAACTGGCTTTAATAAACAAACAGAAACAGTAGCATGTGCATCTTTTTGATCAATTAGGCTATGAAAATTAGGCTGCCTCTAAATATAAAAAGGAATTAAATAAGAATGTTTGCGTCAAAAAAAAGAAAAAAAAGCATTAAAATAAAAATTTAAAAGAATACGACCCTCACATCATGTAATGTATCTACTGTACGACCCTCACATCATGTAATGTATCTACTGTACGACCCTCACATCATGTAATGTATCTACTGTACGACCCTCACATCATGTAATGTATCTACTGTACGACCCCTCACATCATGTAATGTATCTACTGTACGACCCTCACATCATGTAATGTATCTACTGTACGACCCTCACATCATGTAATGTATCTACTGTACGACCCTCACATCATGTAATGTATCTACTGTACGACCCTCACATCATGTAATGTATCTACTGTACGACCCTCACATCATGTAACACTTAGTTTGGGTTGTACGTTTTCTTGTATTATTATTAGGACTATCAGTTTATCGCGTTAATTAGATTAATTAATTACACCGCAAATTGTCACGTTATGAGAATTAACTCAATTTATTTAAACATTTTAATTTTTTTTTCTTTTCTTTTTTTAAATATCATTCATTCCATAAGAACGTAGAATACACATTTACAGACTTTTTTTTAATATGGTCCATTTGCATGTTCTTGGTATCTGATTCTAGGGACATCTATGGACCTCAGGGAATGTATTCCCAGTGTCAGACATACTGTGTCTGTTACTAGGCTTGAGTCAATTGTAATGAACCAAATGAGAATATCAATTAAATTATTTTTTATCTTTGACTGTGAATAACACTATATGCTAAAATTGACCAGACCTGAAAAATCTAAGCAAATGAATAAATGGAAGATGATTAAACAGAAGGTTTTGTAGATACAGTACTAAATTATGCCATGCAATTTTAAATATGATTATAGAATATAGAATATCAGGCCTAAAATAGTTATGCGATTAAAATGTGATTAATTAGATTAATTAATTACAAATCCTGTAATTAATTAGATAAATTTTTTTAATCGCCTGACGGCACTAATTATTCCTTTCAATCTGAAGACTTAAAAAAACAGGATTTTGTTTTAAAATATAAATATATATATTTGCACTCTTGATGTATAGCACACATCTAAGTCTGATACAGTCGTGGGAGAAGGTGCGGATAAATGATCTGACACTCTGTGCACCAGGAGTTTTATTCAAATATCCAGTCTCCTCATTAGAAGGTCACAGCTCCCCGCTCCCTCCAGCACACTATTGATTCCCTTTAAAGACCGCTGTGTGTGTGTGTGTGCGTGTGTGCGTGCGTGCGTGCGTGCGTGCGTGCGTGCGTGTAGGATAAAGGTCACTCAGGGCTAGATCCACAAAGAATGGATTGCACGGAGCAAGTTGCACCCTTACTTACAATTCATAATGAATTGAAAATGGGGGACCCTGATGTAAACAAGACGAAAGTCTTTCTCTGGTCTGCATCCCCTTAACAATTGTGTGTATTGAGCCGTACTGTATTGTACCCATTCTGCTATCTGTTAAATAAAATCTTCATTCAATCAATCTGCACGGTGATTGATTGAATGAAAATGTTATTAACAGATTGCAGAATGGGTACAATACAGTAGTCTAGTAGTAAATAAAGCAGCAGACCAGCCCCCTCCCTAGTAGGGTTGGGTACCTTTCAAATGTGAACCGATACCCAAAGGTACCTTTTTTCTGTACTTTAGTCTCTAAAAATGTAATCTACCGCAGTTGTAAAAAAATATATAATAATAATAAAAATACA
The DNA here is from genome assembly GCF_963971535.1 of Notolepis coatsorum. Lineage (NCBI taxonomy): Eukaryota > Metazoa > Chordata > Actinopteri > Aulopiformes > Paralepididae > Notolepis > Notolepis coatsorum. Next base: position 111,776,577 of record NC_140181.1, on the reverse strand, counting down.
AACTTCAAATAATTTATTATCATAAAAAAGTTGAGATCCATGGCAGCTCTACAAGTTTTAAAATGCCTTTATTTTATGGCTCACATTATTTAGAGCAGTGGTTCTCAACCTTTTTACACCAAGTACCACCTGAGAACGTAGCTGGCTCTCCAAGTACCACCATATGACCGGCGTTAAAATACAGTCTATTCAGCTATGCACAGTTCACTTCACGCAGGAGGCAGATGTATTCCTAATACCATTATTTATTGTTAACTTTTGTCAGACACAGCCACAATGTACAAAGGGGCACTAGAAGTAGCCAACTCTTCCACACAACTCATACAATGCAAGAGGCATTGAGCACATAATAACTAACATTCTCACATAGCAAGTGAGAAAATTAAGAACAACTGTATTTTAGCAAATGTACTTCTCACACTCACACACACACACACACACACACACACACACACACACACACACACACACACACACACACACACACACACACACACACACACACACACACACACACACACACACACACACACACACACACACACACACACACACACACACACACACACACACACACACACACACACACACACTTCCGTTAGCCGGTAATTACCGGTATTTGACCGGCAAAATCTGTTTAAGTCCGACATATTTAATATCTCCGGTCTTAATGTCCGGTGAAAATAATTCCCTGAGTCTAAGCACAATTTGATTATTTGAATTGTATTAAAATAGGCTAAAATTAAATAGCCTATGCGATGAACGAAACGATCATTACATTTGTTTCCTCGTTGCTTCTAATAATGACAACGACGTCGTCAGCGAGAGCTTAGTGCTGGGTGTGCGAGTGCATGTGAAGCTGCAGAGCCAGAGAGGCAACAGCACAATGCAGTATTCCAGCAGTACTCCAATTCAGCCATTTTCAGCCAATGTTGGGTGGGGGGCGCTGCTGTGCGGTTCCCATAAAAGAGCCAATAACAGCTAAATCAGCTTCTCTGCAGCGCCATACTCTTTGCAAATAAGTCGTTGCGAGGTGGAGAGAGTCGTCACGCAAACCACGATAATGTTGCCGTCTCTCTGCTTTCTCAGTTCTTCGCTTGATATAATTAATACAAATGTCCAATATAACGGAATTCATTAGCTCATAAAAATGTGATTATAACAGACTGCTGTTTAGTGTCGGACCGACTGCCCACAGATACGCGGTCTATTTTATTTCAAGTCAGCAGCAGCACGGAGTATCGAGGGACTTATTTTATTTGGAATATATTAATTAATGACTATACGCAAAAGTAGCCTAGTTTTAAGTAATAATATTATAAATCTACATGCCTTGAGGATGACATTCTTTATATAGCCTGCCTATCAATTGTTTTAAAACTCAATAAACTATGACCGGAATTAATCTCATTTGTCCGGTAGATTGAAATCTTGCAGGTCACGGACACACACACACACACACACACACACACACACACACACACACACACACACACACACACACACACACACACACACACACACACACACACACACACACACACACACACACACACACACACACACACACACACACACACACACACACACACACACACACACACACACACACACACACACACACACACACACACACACACACACACACACACACACACCACACCACACCACACCACACACACACACCTGTTCCTCCCTCCCCATCAACCTGGACCCTCTGCAATTTGCATATCGCCCCAACAGGTCCACGGAGGACGCCATAGCCCATGTGCTGCACACAGCAGCATCACATCTGGACAACTCATAGCCAAGCTCAGGGACCTGGGCTTGAACTATGACCTGTGCCAGTGGGTCCTGGACTTCCTGACGGGCAGACCCCAGGTGGTAAGAGCCGGCAACTGCACCTCCTCATCCATCACGCTCAACATAGGGGCCCCCCAGGGCTGTGTTCTGAGCCCCCTCCTCTACTCCCTGTACACACATGACTGCGTAGCACAGCGGAACAACAACACCATCATCAAATTTGCTGATGACACAGTAGTGGTGGGCCTGATCTCTGCCAACGACGAAAGGGCCTACCTGGAAGAGGTAGAGAACCTGTCACAGTGGTGTCAGGAGAACTGCCTCTCCCTGAACGTCAGCAAAACAAAAGAGATGATTGTGGACTTCAGGAGGTCGGGGGTCAAGGACTACAGCCCCCTCAGCATCGACGGGGCACCAGTTGAGAGAGTGAACAGTTTCAAGTACCTCGGAGCCCACATATCCGAGGACTTGACATGGACCACACACATTGACAGTGTTGTGAAGAAGGCACAACAACGCCTCTACTTCCTCAGGCGCCTAAGGAAGTTCCAAGTCAGTCAGAAGATCCTTAGGAACTTCTACTCATGTACAATAGAGAGCATCCTGACCGGCAACATCACCTCCTGGTTTGGGAATAGCACTGCACAAGACCGTAGCAGACTACAAAGAGTGACACGTTCAGCCGAACGCACAATTAGAGGGGGGCTTCCCACCCTCCAGAACATTTACAACAAGCGGTGCAAGGGGAAGGCTAAGAGAATTATTAAGGACTCGAGCCACCCGAACAACTGCCTCTTTGAACTGCTGCCGTCAGGCAAGCGATACCGGAGTCTTATGGCGAGCACAGAAAGACTCAGAAGGAGCTTCTATCCCCAGGCCATCAGGCTGCTAAACGAAAATAATCGCTAAACGAACAATAATCACTATGCAACAACCATCAAATGCACACAGCACACACACCCACACGCACACACTCACTCAAACAAACAACACACTGCAGCACCCACTCTCCACACTTTAGATCACACAAACACACTTACACTTTATATTTATTGATAAAGGATTTGCACTACAACTCGTACACCTACTGTGAATTGTACCTAAACTGCACCTCGTCCATTTATGCCTTGCACTATATAGTATTGTATATTAGTACACTGCACAGTATTGTATATTGTATGGTAACTACGTCTACGAACATTGTACATATGTCAAAACTGAACACTGTGACCTCTTTTTTTACTTCTAATTTTTACTATGTTTTTATTTCATACTTATCTTGTCAAGCGCAACAGTAAGAAGCATTTTGTACAAAAGTATTCTGTACTTCTGTATGACAACTATTAAAGAAACTTGAACACACACACACACACACACACACACACACACACACACACACACACACACACACACACACACACACACACACACACACACACACACACACACACACACACACACACACACACACACACACACACACACACACACACACACACACACACACACACACACACACACACACACACACACACACACACACACACACACACACACACACACACACACACACACACACACACACACACACACACACACACACAATTCAGGCTGGGAAATATAGTGTGAAATATAGCCCCAGTCAGGCCACTTTCTAAGTGACCATGGCGCTGCAACGAACGGCTGCCTCTCTGATCGCTCCGTCGAGACTGTGCTTTGTTTTGTTAATTTTTATAGTATTAAGAGTTTTATTTGCACCTACTGTTGGTGCATTATACGTGTATGACCGTCAGTCAATCATTGACATTGGATTAAAGAAAACTTACCGATTGGATTGCTCTCTGGATCGGATTGCCGAACAACAACAATGGCCCGCGGAGATCCTTTGTTGTGGCCATGGCCAAAGCCAGGAGACGCCACGACGAAGAGGGAAGAGAGCCGGAGTCCGGAACAGACTGAGGTCCAAACGACACAGAACCACATTGCCCAGCATATTGTTGGCCAATGTGCAATCGATAGGGAATAAACTGGACGACATCAGAGCACGGATCCAATTCCAGAGGGACATTCGGGATTGTAACGTCCTCTGTTTCACAGAAACTTGGCTGAGTCCAGATGTCCCGAATCACGCAATAGAACCGGCAGACCACTTCTTCGTCCTCCGCAAGGACCGGACGGCAGAAGAGTCACTAAAGAAGAAAGGAGGCGGCATTGCCTTCATGATAAACAAGGAGTGGTGCGATGTAGGCAACGCAAAGGAACTGTCTAACCACTGCTCCCCAGACCTGGAGTTTATCACGATAAAATGTCGACCCTTCTTCCTCCCAAGAGAGTTAACGTCCATCATCCTCATCGGAGTGTACATTCCACCACACGCGAACACTGGGGTCGCACTTTCAAAACTTCACGACGAGGTAAACAAACTCCAGACAGCTAATGTTGACGCTGCCATTTTGGTTCTGGGTGATTTCAACAGCGCGCGTCTTAAAAAGGTGTTGCCGAATTTCTATCAGCATGTGACCTGTCCCACCAGAGGCGAGAACATATTAGACCATGTATACTCGCAATTTAAGAATGGGTACAAGTCACAGGCTCTTAGTCCATTCGGTAAAAGCGATCACGCCGCCATCTTTCTTTTGCCAAAGTACAAACAAAGTCTCAAGCGAACGCCGGTGGTCTCGCGAGAGGTTAAGCGTTGGGCCGTGACGTCAGAGGAGTCACTCCAAGCTGCACTTGAATGCACAGACTGGAGTGTATTCCGTGATAACACAGCCAATATTAACGAATACACCGAAACGGTGATTGACTATGTCTGTACTCTGGTAGAAGAAACAATCCCCTCCACCCAAATTAAAATCTACCCAAATCAAAAGCCCTGGGTAGACAAATCCGTCCGTGAGGCTCTGAAAGTGCACACATCAGCATACAACACCGGGCTGGTGACAGGCAACATGGAAGAACACAAGATGGCAAGATACAACGTCAGGAGAGCAGTAATAGAGGCAAAACGGCGTTACAGGGATAAAGTTGAACTTCAGTTTGAACAGGCTGACTCTAGAGGCATGTGGCAGGGCCTCAGAACAATGACAGACTACAAAGGCACCCCCCTCAAACTGAACAGTGACATCTCCTTAGCAAATGATCTCAATTCCTTCTATGCGAGGTTTGAGGCTGTGAATAACAACACCAGCCTACAAACCACGGCAATGGGGGGGGGGGGGGGTCTGCTGATGGAGACTCAGTGTTCAGGGTAACAGAGCATGAGGTGAGACGGATCTTTAAAAAAGTGGATATCAGGAAGGCAGCAGGACCGGACGGCATCCCCGGCCGCGTCCTAAAAGTCTGTGCCAACCAACTGGCCCCGGTATTCACTGACATCTTCAACCTGTCCTTGGAACAGGCTGTCATCCCCACCTGTCTGAAGAAGTCCACCATCATCCCTGTACCCAAAAAATCTACGCCCGCTTGCCTCAACGACTACCGCCCTGTAGCCCTCACCTCCATAGCCATGAAGTGCTTTGAGAAGCTAGTGAAGGGCTACATCTGTTCCTCCCTCCCCATCAACCTGGACCCTCTGCAATTTGCATATCGCCCCAACAGGTCCACGGAGGACGCCATAGCCCATGTGCTGCACACAGCAGCATCACACCTGGACAAGAGGCAGGGGAACTATGTGAGAATGCTGTTCATCGACTACAGCTCAGCATTCAATACCATAGTCCCCTCCAAACTCATCGCCAAGCTCAGGGACCTGGGCTTGAACTATGACCTCTGCCAGTGGGTCTTGGACTTCCTGACGGGCAGACCCCAGGTGGTAAGAGCCGGCAACTGCACCTCCTCATCCATCTCCCTGAACGTCAGCAAAACAAAAGAGATGATTGTGGACTTCAGGAGGTCGGGGGTCAAGGACTACAGCCCCCTCAGCATCGACGGGGCACCGGTTGAGAGAGTGAACAGTTTCAAGTACCTCGGAGCCCACATATCCGAGGACTTGACATGGACCACACACATTGACAGTGTTGTGAAGAAGGCACGACAACGCCTCTACTTCCTCAGGCGCCTAAGGAAGTTCCAAGTCAGTCAGAAGATCCTTAGGAACTTCTACTCATGTACAATAGAGAGCATCCTGACCGGCAACATCACCTCCTGGTTTGGGAATAGCACTGCACAACATCACCTCCTGGTTTGGGAATAGCACTGCACAAGACCGTAGCAGACTACAAAGAGTGACACGTTCAGCCGAACGCACAATTGGAGGGGGGCTTCCCACCCTCCAGAACATTTACAACAAGCGGTGCAAGGGGAAGGCTAAGAGAATTATTAAGGACTCGAGCCACCCGAACAACTGCCTCTTTGAACTGCTGCGGTCAGGCAAGCGATACCGGAGTCTTAAGGCGAGCACAGAAAGACTCAGAAGAAGCTTCTATCCCCAGGCCATCAGGCTGCTAAACGAACAATAAACACTATGCAACAATCATCAAATGCACACAGCACACACACCCACACGCACACACTCTCAAACAAACAACACACTGCAGCACCCACTCTCCACACTTTAGATCACACAAACACACTTTACACTTTATATTTATTGATAAAGAATTTGCACTACAACTCGTACACCTACTGTGAATTGTACCTAAATTGCACCTCGTCCCATTCCTGCCTTGCACTATATAGTATTGTATATTAGTACACTGCACAGTATTGTATATTATATGGTAACTACGTCTATTCTGCATCGAACATTGTACATATGTCTAAACTGAACACTGTGACCTCATTTTTTTTACTTCTAATTTTACTATGTTATTTTATTTCATACTTATCTTGTCTTGCACAGTCTCTGGAGCGTAACAGTAAGAAGCATTTTGTATAAAAGTATTCTGTACTTCTGTATGACAACTATTAAAGAAACTTGAAACTTGAAGTGGGGTTCCCCCACCAGGAATTATTTTTGTTACAAAGACTTAATTTCCTGCATTCTGGTGCAGGAATTTTAGATTTTTTTACGCGTTAAATGCCAGTGTTTGTGATGGGCATCACAAATTATTGTAAAAAAAAAGAAAAAAAAACACAAAAGGTAAAAGGTAAAATATTTTTCAAAGTAAATTTTTCTGGGGGGGGGTTATTACAGGCTGGGCATGTGTCAATGATTAGCAACAACACAGATTTTGATGAATTTTTTGTAATGTCAGATTTAACAACAACTCGTTTCAGAAAAGTGGGAGTATTTCATTTTTTTATCTGACATTACAAAAAAATCTAAAAATAAAAATGGTTATGATCAGGGCTGAAGTTGAATAAAAGATGTATGACTGTTTAGACTGCATTACGCTCTGTCACAGTGATCTCCTGGTTGTTCCCCACTAACCTAACTATCGCGCCGCCGCAACCAGAAACACTGGCCTGGCCTGCTTCTAAGTTCAGTGGCCTGACTGCACAAAAAAAATTAAAACATTATAATACTATATTCTTTTTTTCAAGCACCACCAGCAGTACCACCAAGTACCACTAGTGGTACGCGTACCACAGGTTGAGAACCACTGATTTAGAGAATGTGAAATAAAGCGACATGCTTCGGCCGACACAGGGCCTTCATCAGGGTGTCGCCTGTGTCGTGTTCAGCCTGCCATCGCCCCCGCCCCCCCCCCCCCCCCCCCCCCCCCCACTGCCCTGTTGTTCAGACAGACCAGCCCCCTCCCTAGAGGAACAGACAGACCAGCCCCCTCCCTAGAGGAACAGACAAACCAGCCCCCTCCCTAGAGGAACAGACAGACCAGCCCCCTCCCTAGAGGAACAGACAAACCAGCCCCCTCCCTAGAGGAACAGACAGACCAGCCCCCTCCCTAGAGGAACAGACAGACCAGCCCCCTCCCTAGAGGAACAGACAGACCAGCCCCCTCCCTAGAGGAACAGACAGACCAGCCCCCTCCCTAGAGGAACAGACAGACCAGCCCCCTCCCTAGAGGAACAGACAGACCAGCCCCCTCCCTAGAGGAACAGACAGACCAGCCCCCTCCCTAGAGGAACAGACAGACCAGCCCCCTCCCTAGAGGAACAGACAGACCAGCCCCCTCCCTAGAGGAACAGACAGACCAGCCCCCTCCCTAGAGGAACAGACAGACCAGCCCCCTCCCTAGAGGAACAGACAGACCAGCCCCCTCCCTAGAGGAACAGACAGACCAGCCCCCTCCCTAGAGGAACAGACAGAGGAGAGAGAGAGTAAAGAAAGGGAGGGAGGAGAGGAGAGAGCGAGCGAGTAAAGGAAGGGAGGGAGGGGAGGAGAGAGAGTAAAGAAAGGGAGGGAGGGGAGGAGAGAGAGAGCGTGAGTAAAGAAAGGGAGGGAGGGGAGGAGAGAGAGAGCGAGAGTAAAGAAAGGGAGGGAGGGGAGGAGAGAGAGAGAGCGTGAGTAAAGAAAGGGAGGGAGGGGAGGAGAGAGTAAAGAAAGGGAGGGAGGGGAGGAGAGAGAGAGCGTGAGTAAAGAAAGGGAGGGGGAGGAGAGAGAGAGCGAGAGTAAAGAAAGGGAGGGAGGGGAGGAGAGAGAGAGCGTGAGTAAAGAAAGGGAGGGGGGGAGAAGAGAGAGAGCGAGAGTAAAGAAAGGGAGGGAGGGGAGGAGAGAGAGAGCGAGAGTAAATAAAGGGAGGGAGGGGAGGAGAGAGAGAGAGCGTGAGTAAAGAAAGGGAGGGAGGGGAGAGAGAGAGCGAGAGTAAAGAAAGGGAGGGAGGGGAGGAGAGAGAGAGAGCGAGAGTAAAGAAAGGGAGGGAGGGGAGGAGAGAGAGAGCGAGAGTAAAGAAAGGGAGGGAGGGGAGGAGAGAGAGAGAGAGTAAAGAAAGGGAGGGAGGGGAGGAGAGAGAGAGAGCATGAGTAAAGAAAGGGAGGGAGGGGAGGAGAGAGAGAGCGTGAGTAAAGAAAGGGAGGGAGGGGAGGAGAGAGAGAGCGTGAGTAAAGAAAGGGAGGGAGGGGAGGAGAGAGAGAGCGTGAGTAAAGAAAGGGAGGGAGGGGAGGAGAGAGAGTAAAGAAAGGGAGGGAGGGGAGGAGAGAGAGAGCGTGAGTAAAGAAAGGGAGGGAGGGGAGGAGAGAGAGCGTGAGTAAAGAAAGGGAGGGAGGGGAGGAGAGAGAGTAAAGAAAGGGAGGGAGGGGAGGAGAGAGAGAGCGAGAGTAAAGAAAGGGAGGGAGGGGAGGAGAGCGAGAGTAAAGAAAGGACGGGAGGGGAGGAGAGAGAGAGCGTGAGTAAAGAAAGGGAGGGAGGGGAGGAGAGAGAGAGCGTGAGTAAAGAAAGGGAGGGAGGGGAGGAGAGAGAGTAAAGAAAGGGAGGGAGGGGAGGAGAGAGAGCGTGAGTAAAGAAAGGGAGGGAGGGGAGGAGAGAGCGTGAGTAAAGGGAGGGAGGGGAGGAGAGAGAGAGAGCGTGAGTAAAGAAAGGGAGGGAGGGGAGGAGAGAGAGCGTGAGTAAAGAAAGGGAGGGAGGGGAGGAGAGAGAGCGAGCGAGTAAAGAAAGGGAGGGAGGGGAGGAGAGAGAGAGAGCGTGAGTAAAGAAAGGGAGGGAGGGGAGGAGAGAGAGCATGAGTAAAGAAAGGGAGGGAGGGGAGGAGAGAGAGAGAGTAAAGAAAGGGAGGGGGGGAGAGAGAGAGAGTAAAGAAAGGGAGGGAGGGGAGGAGAGAGAGAGAGTAAAGAAAGGGAGGGAGGGAGAGAGAGAGAGTAAAGAAAGGGAGGGAGGGGAGGAGAGAGAGAGAGTAAAGAAAGGGAGGGGGGGAGAGAGAGAGAGTAAAGAAAGGGAGGGAGGGGAGGAGAGAGAGAGAGTAAAGAAAGGGAGGGGGGGGAGAGAGAGAGAGTAAAGAAAGGGAGGGAGGGGAGGAGAGAGAGAGAGTAAAGAAAGGGAGGGAGGGAGGCTAACGTGAGAGCGTGTGAAACAGAGAAAGGGGAGGGGCTCCGAGAGACCGAGAGTGAAAGCAGAAGATGGAGAGAGAGACGAGCGGAGAGGAGCAGATGTAAAGCACACGCAGCCCGGCCCACAGCGCTCCATCAACCCTGCTGCTTCCACACGCGTGTAGAGACCTAGCGGAGCGCGCTGAACGGACACGCGTGTAGAGACCTAGCGGAGCGCGCTGAACGCACACGTGTGTAGAGACCTAGCGGAGCGCGCTGAACGCACACGCGTGTAGAGGTGTAGCGGAGCGCGCTGAACGGACACGCGTGTAGAGACCTAGCAGAGCGCGCTGAACGGACACGCGTGTAGAGACCTAGCAGAGCGCGCTGAACGGACACGCGTGTAGAGACCTAGCAGAGCGCGCTGAACGGACACGCGTGTAGAGACCTAGCAGAGCGCGCTGAACGGACACGCGTGTAGAGACCTAGCAGAGCGCGCTGAACGGACACGCGTGTAGAGACCTAGCAGAGCGCGCTGAACGGACACGCGTGTAGAGGCGTAGCGGAGCGCGCTGAACGGACACGCGTGTAGAGACCTAGCAGAGCGCGCTGAACGCACACGCGTGTAGAGACCTAGCAGAGCGCGCTGAACGCACACGCGTGTAGAGACCTAGCAGAGCGCGCTGAACGGACTCCTCTAGTCTCTCTGCCCGGGAACAGAAGCAGCACGGTGACACCAATCTCTGCCACACAGCCTCGGGGAGGAGGGGGACGACGACACACACCGCGTCGGATGGAGAGAGACCGCAACACCGGAGCCGCTCTCCAGCCCCCCCCCCTCCCCCCCCCCCCCTGCACCAGACTGTGGACGCACGCACATGCCTTTGCGTTGCGGTAGAGAGAGAGAGACTGGCGCAGTGTACCCGCCTGGGAGAGAGAGGAGGACTAGTGTAAATGTCACCGTGACTAATATGTAAACCGACGGAAGGCATTCTCTCCGCATGAGACGCCACATCGCTCGGGAAGAAGAGGAGGAGGAGGAGGAGGAGGAGGAGGAGGGGGGAACGCCGGAGACGCTGTGTAAAAAAAGAAGAAAAAAAAAGGACGAGGGCTTGAACCAGCTGTGAGCCGGGGGGGTGCGAGAGCGGGTGATTGGAGCGTGATGTGTGGACCCGCGCGCCGTAGAGAAGAAGAGGAGGAGGAGGAGGAGGAGTGGACCCGCACGCCGTAGAGAAGAAGAGGAGGAGGAGGAGGAGGAGTGGACCCGCACGCCGTAGAGAAGAAGAGGAGGAGGAGGAGGAGGAGTGGACCCGCGCGCCGTAGAGAAGAAGAGGTGACGTTTAGCGAGCGAGACGCGCGGTGCAGGGACCCTGAAGCGAGTCGAGGTGAATGATTAGGTGCGTACGTTGCCCCGTCGGGAGCCCCGGGAACACAGATCCTCACGGCGCTGCCGGTGGGGGGGGGGGGGGGGGGGGGGGTTTGTTATGCGGTTTACAAAACCTGGACAATAGAAAATTACTCAAATCTAAAAAAGAAAAAAAAAAAAAGCTTGATTTTTGTTTACAGCCTGGAGACAGAGGAGCCATTTAGTTTCATTTCTATTGAGGAATCCATGAGAACCAAACATGAAGTCTGTTGAGCGGCTCTGGGAGCGGCGGGGGACAAACGGCTCTTTGTCTTGTGGGGGGGGGGTCCTCCTTCAAGAGGCTGGTGTGTAACACAGTGGGGGGGGGTCCTCCTTCAAGAGGCTGGTGTGTAACACAGTGGGGGGGGGTCCTCCTTCAAGAGGCTGGTGTGTAACACAGTGGGGGGGGGTCCTCCTTCAAGAGGCTGGTGTGTAACACAGTGGGGGGGGGTCCTCCTTCAAGAGGCTGGTGATAGTAGGTCCCACTCCAGAGAACATAGTGCGACCATTCTACTACTACTATCTATCCACAAATAAAACAGAGCATAGTGCGACCATTCTACTACTACTATCTATCCACAAATAAAACAGGGCATAGTGCGACCATTCTACTACTACTATCTATCCACAAATAAAACAGGGCATAGTGCGACCATTCTACTACTACTATCTATCCACAAATAAAACAGGGCATAGTGCGACCATTCTACTACTACCATCTATCCACAAATAAAACGGAGCATAGTGCGACCATTCTACTACTACTATCTATCCACAAATAAAACAGAGCATAGTGCGACCATTCTACTACTACTATCTATCCACAAATAAAACAGGGCATAGTGCGACCATTCTACTACTACTATCTATCCACAACAAATAAAACAGGGCATAGTGCGACCATTCTACTACTACTATCTATCCACAAATAAAACAGGGCATAGTGCGACCATTCTACTACTACTATCTATCCACAACAAATAAAACAGGGCATAGTGCGACCATTCTACTACTACTATCTATCCACAAATAAAACAGGGCATAGTGCGACCATTCTACTACTACTATCTATCCACAAATAAAACAGGGCATAGTGCGACCATTCTACTACTACTATCTATCCACAAATAAAACGGAGCATAGTGCGACCATTCTACTACTACTATCTATCCACAAATAAAACAGGGCATAGTGCGACCATTCTACTACTACTATCTATCCACAAATAAAACAGGGCATAGTGCGACCATTCTACTACTACCATCTATCCACAAATAAAACAGAGCATAGTGCGACCATTCTACTACTACTATCTATCCACAAATAAAACAGAGCATAGTGCGACCATTCTACTACTACTATCTATCCACAAATAAAACAGGGCATAGTGCGACCATTCTACTACTACTATCTATCCACAAATAAAACAGGGCATAGTGCGACCATTCTACTACTACTATCTATCCACAAATAAAACAGGGCATAGTGCGACCATTCTACTACTACTATCTATCCACAAATAAAACGGAGCATAGTGCGACCATTCTACTACTACTATCTATCCACAACAAATAAAACAGAGCATAGTGCGACCATTCTACTACTACTATCTATCCACAAATAAAACAGGGCATAGTGCGACCATTCTACTACTACTATCTATCCACAAATAAAACAGGGCATAGTGCGACCATTCTACTACTACTATCTATCCACAAATAAAACAGGGCATAGTGCGACCATTCTACTACTACTATCTATCCACAAATAAAACAGAGCATAGTGCGACCATTCTACTACTACTATCTATCCACAACAAATAAAACAGAGCATAGTGCGACCATTCTACTACTACTATCTATCCACAAATAAAACAGGGCATAGTGCGACCATTCTACTACTACTATCTATCCACAAATAAAACAGGGCATAGTGCGACCATTCTACTACTACTATCTATCCACAAATAAAACGGGGCATAGTGCGACCATTCTACTACTACTATCTATCCACAAATAAAACAGAACATAGTGCGACCATTCTACTACTACTATCTATCCACAAATAAAACAGGGCATAGTGCGACCATTCTACTACTACTATCTATCCACAAATAAAACAGAGCATAGTGCGACCATTCTACTACTACTATCTATCCACAAATAAAACAGAGCATAGTGCGACCATTCTACTACTACTATCTATCCACAAATAAAACAGAGCATAGTGTGACCATTCTACTACTACTATCTATCCACAAATAAAACAGGGCATAGTGCGACCATTCTACTACTACTATCTATCCACAAATAAAACAGAACATAGTGCGACCATTCTACTACTACTATCTATCCACAAATAAAACAGGGCATAGTGCGACCATTCTACTACTACCATCTATCCACAAATAAAACAGAGCATAGTGCGACCATTCTACTACTACTATCTATCCACAAATAAAACAGAGCATAGTGCGACCATTCTACTACTACTATCTATCCACAAATAAAACGGAGCATAGTGCGACCATTCTACTACTACTATCTATCCGCAAATAAAACAGGGCATAGTGCGACCATTCTACTACTACTATCTATCCGCAAATAAAACCGGGCATAGTGCGACCATTCTACTACTACTATCTATCCGCAAATAAAACCGGGCATAGTGCGACCATTCTACTACTACTATCTATCCGCAAATAAAACCGGGCATAGTGCGACCATTCTACTACTACTATCTATCCGCAAATAAAACCGGGCATAGTGCGACCATTCTACTACTACTATCTATCCGCAAATAAAACCGGGCATAGTGCAACCATTCTACTACTACTATCTATCCGCAAATAAAACCGGGCATAGTGCGACCATTCTACTAGTACTATCTATCCGCAAATAAAACCGGGCATAGTGCGACCATTCTACTACTACTATCTATCCGCAAATAAAACCGGGCATAATGCGATCATACTACTACTACTATCTATCCACAAATAAAACAGGGCATAGTGCGACCAGTCTACTACTACTATCTATCCACAAATAAAACAGAACATAGTGCGACCATTCTACTACTACTATCTATCCACACATAAAACAGGGCATAGTGCGACCATTCTACTACTACTATCTATCCGCAAATAAAACCGGGCATAGTGCGACCATTCTACTACTACTATCTATCCGCAAATAAAACCGGGCATAGTGCAACCATTCTACTACTACTATCTATCCGCAAATAAAACCGGGCATAGTGCGACCATTCTACTACTACTATCTATCCGCAAATAAAACCGGGCATAGTGCGACCATTCTACTACTACTATCTATCCGCAAATAAAACCGGGCATAGTGCGACCATACTACTACTACTATCTATCCACAAATAAAACAGGGCATAGTGCGACCAGTCTACTACTACTATCTATCCACAAATAAAGCAGAACATAGTGCGACCATTCTACTACTACTATCTATCCACACATAAAACAGGGCATAGTGCGACCATTCTACTACTACTATCTATCCACAAATAAAACAGGGCATAGTGCGACCAGTCTACTACTACTATCTATCCACAAATAAAACAGAACATAGTGCGACCATTCTACTACTACTATTTATCCACAAATAAAACAGGGCATAGTGCGACCATTCTATTACTACTATCTATCCACAAATAAAACAGGGCATAGTGCGACCATTCTACTACTACTATCTATCCACAAATAAAACAGAACATAGTGCGACCATTCTACTACTATGATTCCAAACAATCTGTTCCCAAATAAAACTGCTGACCGTTCTACTTATCACGACGATTCTTTGTTTGCAAGTTGCATAGAAAATAGTCAACAAAAAACGTTGTAGCATTTTCATGTTCGATACTGGCTTTTTTTTTTTTTTTTACAGATATATTGATATTGTCCAACTCTTAATTTCCAATACCGATATCAACAAATAGTGATATATGCAGGGTTCCCCCCCCCCCAAAAAAAACGGAATCATTTCAGGTAATTAACATTACATATCTCTTGTCGTGGAATTAACACAACATTATGCATACTTTTGACAATAAATAAAATAAGAATGTGCTCTTACTTGCTTGCCTGGGTAAATAAAGGTGATACTCTAAATCACTAGGGTGCAGTATGCAATAATAGTTATATATTCAATACTCTAAATCACTAGGGTGCAGTATGCAATAATAGTTATATATTCAATACTCTAAATCAGTGTTTCTCAACTGGTGGGTCGCGACCCAAAAGTGGGTCGCAGGGCCATTTTGAGTGGGTTGCGGTGTGTGAAAAAATATATATATACACTAATCTTTTTTTTTTTTTTTGCACTACCCATCTTTGTGAAAGGGGCTTCTCAGCTCTGGTCCAGCTTTAGACAAAGCAGAGGAACAGATTGGACATTGAGCATGACCTCAGAGTTGCTTTGTCTACCATCACCCCAGACTTTGAGACTCTTGTCAGGACCAAACAACATCCCCAGTTATCCCATTAGTTCCCTGGGATGTTAAGCTAAGAAGTCTACTAAGAAGCATAATATTATTTATTATTATTATTTCATTTCATTGTGTTTTTAGCCCTAGTTGCACTTTTGTTGCAACCCCTTACCCCAGTTATCCCATTAGTTCCCCCAAACGTAGGTCTGTTATGTTAAGCTAAGAAGTCTGCTAAGAGAAGCAGCATAATATTTATTATTATTTTATTTCATTGGGTTTTAGCCCTAGTTGCACTTTTGTTGCACGTTTGTGTTTATTTCATGTTTTAACAGTGCATGTAAGATTGTGTATTACTGCAATTTATTTTTTAAATATATCAGAGTGGTTAAAAGAAATTGGGTCGCGACTTAATGACTAAGGAAAATGTTGGGTCCCGAGGCTAGACCAGTTGAGAACCACTGCTCTAAATCACTAGGGTGCAGTATGCAATAATAGTTATATATTCAATACTCTAAATCAGTGTTTCTCAACTGGTGGGTCGCGACCCAAAAGTGGGTCGCAGGGCCATTTTGAGTGGGTTGCGGTGTGTGAAAAAATATATATATACTAATCTTTTTTTTTTTTTTTTGCACTACCTATCTTTGTGAAAGGGGCTTCTCAGCTCTGGTCCAGCTTTAGACAAAGCAGAGGAACAGATTGGACATTGAGCATGACCTCAGAGTTGCTTTGTCTACCATCACCCCAGACTTTGAGACTCTTGTCAGGACCAAACAACATCCCCAGTTCTGTTTCATTAGGGGCTCTGCTTGGCATCACTACTGCACTATCTCGCGTACGTGCACGCGTACTGAATAAACCACACGCGTAGTCTGACCACACCCCTCATCAGCTTACCTTCATAAGCAGGTGTGTGGTCACCTGCTCTCCTCCTTCTCGCTTTCACCACAAGGAAGAAGTGCCTCGGTAGATCCCCACACTTGACACCATGATGGAAGAAAGGTTTAGGAGCAGCTTTGGGAAACAAGGATACGTTGACATCATATCTTTATTTTCTCTCTCACTATTTTCGAGAAAATACGGCGATATTGTCTTCGTACTGGAGTGTCTGGAAGATGATGATCATTCTAAAAACCCTCCACCGGTTTTCGTATTGGGAGCACGCCGCTGCATGCTTCTCAACTGCAGTTCCTTGCTGTGTTTGTTGGGGTGAAACCTGTCAGGCCACAGCTGAACTGTCGGACATGCCGCTGTTGTGAGAAGCGGTGCGTTCCAGGTTGGGTGAGTAGTGTTTGCTGGCGGGCTCCACTTGTCTGTTAGTGCTATGGGGGCTACTTGACAAAGTTTATGGAAACCGGCCCCAGACTAGGGTCCTTTGTTCAGCCACCTAGGCGACAGAAGGCCTTGGTCTGGAGACCATTATAGTTTTAACTAGTGGGCCGCGACCATTGACACTGGTGATCCCTGTGTGTTCTGGACGAGTGGATTCTCTCCGTCACCGTGTTAAGGCCCCATCTTTCATATCCAAATGAGAGTATTCCTTCACGAGGGGATATGTGCATGTAATGTGCGATAGCGGCAGATTCATGTTCAAAGTCAGCTACACAGGCCAGTTGGTACTGTGCTGACTCCGTCGGATGTGGTAATGTCACCGTTGTGAAGCGGTGTTGACATCTTGTTTTCTCTTTTCTCTTAAAAAGTGAGGAGAGGTTCAGAACGGCGGCCTGTCTGGGTGAGTGTTATGTCATTGTTTACATGTTCATAGCTTACGGTTAGCCGGTCAGCTGTTAACTGCTGCGTTAGCCCGCTGGATCGCTGCATGGCCTGCTTAAGGCCTACTATTAGCCAGTCAGCTGTTAGCTGCGGGGCTAGCATGTCGTGGTCGCTAGGTAACGTTAGCTTGCTGCTATGGCCATGGCCTGGCGCGGGGTAGCTTAGCTTCTCGCGCGCCGCCGGGAGCTCGCTTCTGATCGCGTGCGTCGTTAGATCGGCGTCTCGCGAGCAGAAGCAATAGCACCCGAACGGTTGGAGCAGCCGTTAGCTTGATGCTATTCTGTTGAACGTGCTTTGATTTTAACATGTTTTACACTCTTGACCACGACGTCATCCTTGACAGGGGATGTTCGTCGACCCTGCCCTGAGCCTGGACGGGGATTGCGTCAACAAAGAGGACTGTAGCGACTGGTTGGAGCGGCGACGCTGCCCGGATCGAACAACACAGGACGGCTGTGTTCTACGGTGTCTTGTGACTGCACTTCGCTGATCTGCGTTCCGGGTAGGAACGGGGTTGACCAGACCTCATAACACGTCTTCTGGTTTTACTTTACTAAATGTATTGTGAATAACGGTGTTTTTCCCAAAACGTGTGTTGCTACAATGCATTTAGGATACGTTGCGGGTTATGTGTGAGCTGTTTTTGTCACTGGCAGTTAGCTTCTCCGTGCAAACGGGATGTAATGATCTGGTTGTTGTGTGAGTAACACGGCCGTGTACTCACAACTAAGGTAACTAACCTATGAAGCTATGCTTGGTGACAAGTGAGTAAAAGAATGTTCTTTCTCAGACTGTAATGACAATGAACAGTGTGTTCACACATTAACAGGTTTTCCTGTTTTAACTGGCCGTATTGAGGGTAAAATAGGAGGATTGTGTTTTCCCCCCCGGTTCCCTGGGGACTTTATCACCTCCTATCAGACATGTTGTGCATTAATTGTGTCTTTTGTGTGGTAGGGATACGATGTAACTCTTAGCTTGATTGCTGAGGTTGTGCTAAATCTGCTGGAGAAACTTATTTCCTAAAGGGAAATTGGTTTGGTTGCTGTCATGTGTGCTTAGCAAGGCCTGTGGTCGATACTAATCAAGAATGATGTATTCTCTCATTGTGAAAAAAACGGCGTTCCTCTGTTGAGTGTTTTTGCCATTTTTTGTAGGTGATGATGGGTTGTGTGTGTCATGTGACCTACAACTGGGTTGTACTGGCCACAGAAGCACATGTGTATGTTGGACCGGGGTTCTTAGAGCCCTCTCTATTCTGTGTTTTTCCTTAGTAAAAATCAGATAGCAGGTTAGCTCATGCGCTGTGTGGAGCTGTGAAACGCTTCATAGAGCTGACTATGACTGTGTCATATTCTCTTTTTGTCGTTACGTCGTATCATGGGTGTGGGGTCGTAAAGGGGTGAACTGGTAACCTTTCCTCTCCCCATTGTTCTGTCGGTCAGGGGTACACCCCCTGTCCTTCAAGGTTCCCGTCACGTGGCGGTTCGGCACGTTACGGGGGGGGGGGGGGGGGGGGGGGAGGGAGTTCCTGGTCCCACGGCCTGGTATATTGGGCGTGTGCACCGCAGGAATTCCCCCGCCATAGAGTACGTCACCGTGCGCGTCTCTGTTGGTAGGACTTCCGTGTGCTGTTCAGGTCCATGTGATGGATCTGTTTTCAGGGGGGGTGGTCAGGGCTCCTCCTCACCAAGCGCCTATTCAGGCCTTCTGTGAGTTCGGACTCCTTCTTCCATGTGAGGAAGCCTCCATCAGAGTACAGAGCCTTCCTCCTCAGATTGTCAAAGTGAGTGGACCCTCTAGAAGGGTCCTTTTCTATTGTATGTATATTCGATTCAATTCGTTTATTGAGTGTGTATGGGTTCAGTGCCTCTTCCCCGGAGGCCCTAAAACCAGTTTTTTACATGGCTCAAGGTGCAATATATTCTTTTCAATCTGTACAGCTCGCGTGGGAAGTCTCTCTGGGGATCCCCGTCTCTTTCCTATGGGAGGGTGGTGGGATGTAAAAATGTGAAAAAATTTTACCCCGGCTGTGTAGACTGGGATACATACTGTTGATGCTTCCTTCTTTCTATTCCAGAAGTGTTGGAGTTAGGGAGTGTCACACCCCTCTTGTCGTTCCCCTGGGCGCCTTGGGGATTCAATGACAGGTCTAAATAGCCTGTTCATTGATGGGGGTGTGTCCCGACGCACGTATAGTGCTAGCTCGCTGTAAACAGGCGATTGACTGGCACGCCTTGGTTGCTTGTGGTTGAAACAGCGTTTTTATAAAGCAACTGAGATGGGGGTTTTTCCTCTTCCGACGACCACATCCCATGACCTGGGTGGGTTGTCGACGGATTCTCGTTCATGTCTGGGGGATGATGACGGGATGGATCTGAACATATGTAGTGGGGTCTCACGCCCTTGGGGTGGGCCACCAGGCGCGGTTCGTCCGGACGTCTGGGTGGCGCCTTCTTTTCATGTTAAGATCAACACGCATATCTGCCCTTCTCCTGGAGTAGGCATATCGGCGTGGTTAGGGCACGGGACTGGTTCTGGTCACGCTGGTCCAGATCAGTTGAACCCGTTGTCCGCCGGGGATGCAGATCTGCTGTTCTGGTACCCTGAGGGACTTGGGCTTTTTTCAGGGGGAAAAATGCCAGGTCGGTCTGGGTGTCACAGGGTTAAGCGCTATGGAGACCCTGGTTGGGTATGTTTTTACTCAGCACTGTCGTCATGGCTTACAGCCATGCCATTCTGTACGCGCTCGATCTCGTCGGATCTCGGCCGCTACACAGGTTGGTCCTGGTTAGTACTTGGTTGGGAGACCGCCGGGGAATACCAGGTACGGTGTGCTTAGGGGCTGGTTCTCCATTATTTTTCGCTCCTCTCTCACGCATGGCGAAGAGGGGCCTGTGGGGGTGGTTTTTTGACCTCCTCTGGTGACCCTGTGCTTCCCGTACCGCCAGGCCCGGTCCGAAGTGATGTTTGCGACCCGTAGGCCTGGGTTAACCCTTTTTGGAAACTGAAACACTTGTACTGCGGTATAGCCGGTGTATACCCGCAGGTGTGTTTTGGAGTTTTTTCTTGAGGGGTTATAGGAACAACCACCGCATTGGGTAACACCGAGGTGGTTGATTCCCTGGTGTGTTGGAGCAGTGTCAACTCCCGGGTTCACCGTTTGAGGGTGCCCCTGCACGTTCATGACGTCTGCCAATCGTGTCAGCCTTCTCTGCCTCGACCCCTCTGGGTGGGGGTTTTTAAATGGAGGCTTGGTCATGCAACACCGCCAGCTTACGCTCCTTCCGCCGGGGCGGCTGTGTTCAGCTGCCCCCTCTGGCGCCCGTCTCGTCCGCAGTCTCCAGGCTAGGGTTAACAGCCTGTTGCCTGGTTTTTCCCCGGTGCGCTGCCTGCTTCCGTTGGTTAACCTTTTTTTGTGTGCTTACGGCCATGCTGACTGTCTGTTCTGCAGGGTTAGTGTGCCAGGCGGTGTACTGTTGGGGGGACGGGGCCCGCTCGGTTTACGGCCATACCGACCTGAACACGCCCGATCTCGTCCGATCTCGGAAGCTAAGCAGGTTCTGGCCTGGTTAGTACTTGGGATACCGCCTGGGATTACCAGGTGCAGTAACTGGGGGGCCTTTGTCCGAATACGCTGGCGATGTGGGGGGCGGGGCACTACGTGCCCACCTGGTGGGGTCTTGATGCTGGCATCATGGACTTCTCCGGGCCCCCATTCCAGGGAGTCCAGTCCTTTTGGTGGGTCTGGGTCTTCCTTCGCGCTCCGCTGCTACGGCCTTGCCACGGGGTTGGGTTTGCCCTTGACCCCGTGATTCTGGGGGCAGTAACGAGGTTGTTCCTCCGTTCGTTCCCGGGTGGCATGCGGGTTGTGCGTGTGTGTAGTCGTGGGGTCAAGCCACGGTCTGCTCACCCTGTGCGTTAAGTTGCTTGAGTGCCTCTTCGCACGGTCGGGTCCGTCGCCTTCCCGTGAAGCCTCTAATAGGGGGGATACCCTCCATTAGGGGGGGTCGGGGGGGCTCGGCCCTCCCTGTTCTGATGGTTTTGGGGGGCTGTCAGCGGGGTGTATTTGTCAGCCAGCGGCTCCGCTTGGCCTCCCTTTGTGCAGTAGTGATGCCAAGCAGAGCCCCTAATGAAACAGAACGTTAGGTTATGACTATAACCAAGTTCTGTTAATTAGGGGTGACGCTTGGCATCAGACGGCCGCTGCAGCCCTTGACCTCACCTTGTGGTGAAAGCTTGGGAAGGAGGAGAGCAGGTGACCACACACCTGCTTATGAAGGTAAGCTGATGAGGGGTGTGGTCAGACTAATACTGGTATTAGAGGTACATTTGTGGTTTATTCAGTACGCGTGCACGTACGCGAGATAGTGCAGTAGTGATGCCAAACGTCACCCCTAATTAACAGAACTTGGTTATAGTCATAACCTAACGTTATCCCATTAGTTCCCTGGGATGTTAAGCTAAGAAGTCTACTAAGAAGCATAATATTATTTATTATTATTATTTCATTTCATTGTGTTTTTAGCCCTAGTTGCACATTTGTTGCAACCCCTTACCCCAGTTATCCCATTAGTTCCCCCAAACGTAGGTCTGTTATGTTAAGCTAAGAAGTCTGCTAAGAGAAGCAGCATAATATTTATTATTATTTTATTTCATTGGGTTTTAGCCCTAGTTGCACTTTTGTTGCACGTTTGTGTTTATTTCATGTTTTAACAGTGCATGTAAGATTGTGTATTACTGCAATTTATTTTTTAAATATATCAGAGTGGTTAAAAGAAATTGGGTCGCGACTTAATGACTAAGGAAAATGTTGGGTCCCGAGGCTAGACCAGTTGAGAACCACTGCTCTAAATCACTAGGGTGCAGTATGCAATAATAGTTATATATGCAATACTCTAAATCACTAGGGTGCAGTATGCAATAATAGTTATATGTGACTCGACGTGACCAAACCCGATTTGATCCGGTGAGAAACAAGTGCCAGAAAAGGAACAATTGTCTTGCTCTTCAGAAAATCGAAAAAAATCGAAATCTGTTTTTTTTTACATCTTTGAAATGTCAATAATGTGTTCTGTTATTTGCTCTCATTTGCAAACTTAAATACAACTTGTAAATGAGGTAATTATTGTTATATAGTTCGACAGTATTGTCTCTCAATACTGTGGAAAAACTACAGGTGAGGGGATTTACGTGTGGGTCTGTCAGCTTAACAGGTACTTAAGAGGTGTTGAAACACACACAGCCAAACGCTCTCCTTTCTTAGCAGGGAGAAGAACAATGTTTATACACTTTATCTTAATGTTATAAGTTATAGCAACGCAACAAACGCAGTGTCCTGTCCATATAAAAAAGATAAAAAAAAAACGCGAGTCCGCGCGGGTGTATTGTCATTAAATTAAACAACATTAAAACACATTTAGAATGTCACGAATTTGATGAGCGATCGAATTTAATTCAAGTGAATTTATTGCAACCTAATGGTATAAGAAGTAAATTCATTCAATAGGGAAACTCAAAGAAAATAACAAACAAGTTATTATTATTATAGGACGCGTTGGTTGTTGTTGTAGACGAACGCGCGCTGGCAATTCATTTGATGACAAGACAAACGTCTTTCTGGGTCTGCATCCCCTTAACAATTGTGTGTATTGAGCTGTACTGTATTATTGCAACTTGGCTTGAATCCGCAGCAATAAGCCAGATAAACAAAATTGTATTAACGCGCCTCGTTAAATCCTCCGCCGTTTCCTCTCTCTCAGTGCTCCACTGTCCGGCTGGCTGCTCTGCCTGTCTGTCTGGCTACTCTGATCCAATCACATTCAGCGTTTCTCCCCCCCACCCACAGTCTGCGAATCAGAGCAGAGTAGGGCGGGTTTTCACGGAATGGAAAGTCTCTTTGCTTGTGAAGAGTGGCAGAAACCTTTCACTACCACACTACAGAAGGTTAACCCTTTCACTGCCACACTACAGAAGGTTAACTTGATTGATTGATTGAAAACTTTATTAACAGATTGCAGAATGGGTACAATACAGTACAGCTCAATACACACAATTGTTAAGGCGATGCAGACCAGAGAAATACTTTCATCTTGTTTACATCAGGATCCCCCATTTTCAATTCATCATAGAAAATAATGTTATGAATGCCCGAAAACATTTGTGATGTCACAGTATGATGTCATAATCAAACATTCTAGAACATTTGTGTATCTATTCAACAATTCTCTCACAGCTACAGAAGGTTAACCCTTTCACTGCCACACTACAGAAGGTTAACCTTTAAATCTAAACATCTAAATGCTTATTGATGTAGCCTTTCCTTCAGCCAATACCTTGACCCCCAACATTACATGGCTTATGTGAGGCTTCCAACAAACCTTTCACTACCACACTACAGAAGGTTAACCCTTTCACTACCACACTACAGAAGGTTAACCTTTCCTTATAATACATTTACATTTAGTAATTTAGCTTTTAGACTTACAAGGCAAATACTTCAACTGCCACAACAACTTGCCACAAGACAGAGTCATTGCCATAACAAAAGAGCCTGATGCAAGGTGTTAATGTCCCCAGAGAGAGGGGGGCCATGGAATACAATGCATTCTGGGTAGGGTTGTAGTTGATTAAATCACAGGTGTGAACCTCTCCACAAGTTCGAAGACCATTCATCTCTGAATGCGTTTACTGATATCTCCATGATTCATAGGATGTAGCTTGAAAAATATCCCACCAAAATGTTCAAGTGATGGCTTATTTTTAAGGTATGAATCTGTACTTTCACAATATGTAAAAAAAAAAAAATGAAGATCCCTCAACATGACCCTGAAGTCCATACCTGGTCACATATATGCAATACTCGTGACTACAAGTAAAATACCTGAGGTATCAAATCAAACAACCTTCTAATTTCTTAGTTTTTAAGATAAACAGAAGCTCAAGAGAAGCTCCTCACTAAATATCCCCAACTCCAGAAGCAGCGATTACTTTAGTGAGTGAAGTGATTCATGGCGAAAATGTTGAACTGTGACAAACATTTCAATCAATTTAGGATAATGCTTTCAATACAGAATATAAAGACATGGATAAGAATACCGTATTGGTCTGAATATAACGGTTAACCGTCTGTAGTGTGGCAGTGAAAGGTAAAAACCTTCCGTAGTGTGGCAGTGAAAGGGTTATAAAGCTTGCTTGGGGAACACTTGTTGTGAATGTATAATGACATGTAAAAAGTCTAGAGCCCCCAAAATAAGACAATGCCCCTTTTTGTGACTGGAATGTGACCAGAACTTGACCTCCTTGATAATAACACGCCCATACGCTCCCTTCTTCCAGATTTCTGAAGACCACATCGTTGAAGACTCAACATACAGCCGTTGGTTCGAGTCCCAGAACCAGGAGACCCAGAGACACATCTCACGGTGTCCCAGAACCAGGAGACCCAGAGACACATCTCACGGTGTCCCAGAACCAGGAGACCCAGAGACACATCTCACGGTGTCCCAGAACCAGGAGACCCAGAGACACATCTCACGGTGTCCCAGAACCAGGAGACCCAGAGACACATCTCACGGTGTCCCAGAACCAGGAGACCCAGAGACACATCTCACGGTGTCCCAGAACCAGGAGACCCAGAGACACATCTCACGGTGTCCCAGAACCAGGACGCCATGCAGTGGAAGAGACGCCACTGTTGCACACACATGGCAGGCCTCCTGTATCTCCTCTCGCTCCTGGGGGTCCTGGTCTTCCTGGTCCATCAGGACTGGCTGCCGTGGCAGGCGGCGCCGCCGTGGCAGAGAGGGCACCCTGTGGACTACGCTGAAGGAGGAGGTGTGGGTGGATCACATTCCGCCAAGTGGGCGTGGCGTTTCATCCTCCTTCCACAGCCAATCCCCACGAACCTCCGCTCCCGCAGAGAGAACGACGACTCCTCTCGAGGAGAGACGGGCCTCGAGAACTCTCTGGCGGCGAACGCCAGCCAGAGCGAGGAGGAGAGCGGAGGTCCGGAGAGCGGGAGGACACGAACCCCCGGGGGGCCGTACCCGTACGTCATCAACGAGCCGGAGAAATGCCCGGCGGGCCGACCGGCTCCGTTCCTGGTGCTGCTGATCGCCACCGAGGCTCGGCAACTGGAGGCGCGGGACGCCATCCGGCAGACGTGGGGGAACGAGACAAGCGCCGCCGCCCCGAGTCCGGGCTTCCTCCTCCGCCTGTTCCTGCTCGGCACCGGGGGCGCGGGGGAGGAGCTGGGGCGCCTGCAGCAGAGGAGCCTGGAGGCCGAGAGCCGGCGGCACCACGACATCCTCCAGCAGGACTTCCTGGACACCTACCACAACCTGACCGCCAAGACCCTGATGGGGATGCACTGGGTGGCCACGCACTGCCGGCGGGCCCGCTACGTCATGAAGACGGACAGCGACGTGTTCGTCAACACGGAGTACCTCGTCCACAAGCTGCTCCGGCCCGAACTCCAGCCGCCCAGGCGGAACTACTTCACGGGCAACAACATGCGGGGCTTCGCGCCGAACCGGAACAAGAACAGCAAGTGGTACATGCCCCCGGAGCTGTACCCCGGTGAGAGGTACCCCACCTTCTGCTCCGGGACGGGCTACGTGTTCTCCGGAGACCTGGCCGGGAAAATCTACGGGGCTTCTCTCGGCATCCGCCGTCTGCACCTGGAGGACGTGTACGTGGGCGTGTGCCTGGCGACGCTCCGGGTCGAGCCCACGCCGCCTCCCAACGAGTTCCTGTTCAATCACTGGCGGGTGGCCTACTCCAGCTGCAAGTACAGCCACCTGATCACCTCCCATGGGTTTCACCCCAGTGAGCTCCTCAAGTACTGGCACCACCTGCAGGGCAACCGGCACAACACCTGCATCAACTCGTCTAAGGCCAAGATGGGCAGGCGACCGCCGGACGGAGATAACCCTGTTTGACTGGAGAGCTGATGACGCCCGATGTATAGCTATAACATTCAAGTCACAACAAGTGTTTTAAGTCTTTTTTTCCCACGCCTTATTGGCTGCACACTTGGTCAATCAGCAAGGCCAGACCTCATCATTTTCACCTAAAAAGTAGTTTATAAAACCTCTTAACAGGCACCCAGAAAAGTGGATTTTTTTTTTTAACTTGAACTTGACTGCATACTTTTTTTTTGCAAAGCTTAGCTTTATACTTATAGCACATGCATGAGCCTGGTCTCTTTTGTAAGATAACATTCTGAAGTTACTAATGCAAAAAAGGATAATCACTTTTAGTGCTAATGAAATAGAGTAACAGATGTGTGAACTTGAGTTGAACTTGAACTTGTGTACTCACATTTTTCTGTAGTGGTTGAAAGATTCCATATTCCAATATTCCAGCATAGAGGTATAAACTGGAAAACACTGCGGTTCCATAGCCTGAAGTCCTACGTAGTACAGGTCCAGATTTTATAAAAATCCGCTCAGAAATGAGTCTTTGAGAGACGTCAGAGTAAAACATATAAAAAAAATAAAAAAAAACGTTCCAAAATCCATTTCCTCATCAACGCCCTGTGTTCTGAAGTCTGAATCACTTCTGGTTTTCGCTCATCAACTTTCACCTAGTTCCCTTATTCGCACCCCTCCAACGTGGGGTATTGTTGGAAACGTACACTCGTAGGCTGACATATCATGTAACTCGAGAACTGAGGCACGGATTTGGTCGGGTGAGGTGGCGTTCGAACGGCAACAAATAGATCTTTCGAACGGTCATTTATATGTTCGGCGAAAAATGCAGCCCCGAGCCGCTCGCAAAGTGCAAAACGGCACGAATACGTGCCACCACCTGTTAACCCTTTCACTGCCACACTACAGAAGGTTACCCCTTTAATATCAACACTACCGACGCCTGCTGTTGTGTGGCAGTGTGAAAGGGTTAACCGTTTGGTAGTGCGGCAGTGAAAGGGTTAAGAGGTTAACCTCAGTGGAGACTTCACACCCCACTCAAGACTGTTGAAGCTTCCTAGGGTGTGGCAGAGATTCGGCGAGTTACCAATTCATGTACGTATGCATTTTCAGATATACTACCGATTGACGTTTCTACACATTATCTTTTCATCTCGATATCAAATAGCTTAAGTCAAACTGAAAAATATAATATTACATCAGTGTATCCCCCCCCCCCCCCCACACACTTGTCTCTATAGTCAAAAACAAGCGGTCATGTTGTGCAATGAAAACAATGAACAAACAATGAAAACTAGTTAACAACTTAACAGTTTTAAAAACTTTTTTTTCCTTCCTATAAGTCAGAGTCAATCTATGACGTCAAAGTTTATGTACACAATGGTATGTATTAGGAAAATACAGATGGAGTGAGTCAACAGAGTTACAGAAGCGGATGTTTTGTAATGATGTTTGGGTTTAAAAAAGGCCAATGTCCCCCACATGTGTGAGCAGGCCGGCATGCACAAGAGTAAGCACAGTGATTAAGCTACAACCAGCCAATAAACAGTCAAATATCTGTTTCAAGAAGCCAATGGAGTCATTTCACTCGCTGGTATATAAATGTGGAGCATGTTGATGGTCCTAAGTTGCAATATGTAATGCTATGCTAGCTACATAATCGCAACCGGCAGAATGAACATTGGCTAACTTAAGATCCCTCTGGGTAAGGTTGTATTCTCTGTAGCGATGCACCGGCGTGAGAATTGTGGCCGATACCGATAACCGGTATTAATATTGCTGTTCTGACCGATATTTACCGATGTCGATATCTCTGTATAGAAAACACTTTTTTATGATAATCAAATAAAGAGCTATTTTCCAAAACGCATTTGTTTTTACTTTTGTAACTTATTTTCAGAAATGACTGATATTTTGAAACTATTGAAGGCCAAAACATGTAAAAAAAAATGTATATATATATATATATATATATATATATATATATATATATATATATATATATATATCTAAAAAAAATATATATATATATTCTTTTTTATATCGGCCCCATCTTGATATCGGACCGATACCGATGTGTAAAAAAACTGCCATATCGGCGGCCGATATATCGTGCATCAATTTCTATGATGTTATAATAGTGCAAACATAAAGGCAGGCTACCAATTTGCCAATCACTCACTCAAAGGTAGGGATGGGTATCGTTAGGATTTTATCGATACTACTACTCTTATCGATACTGCTTAACGGTTCGGTACTTTATCGATGCCCTTATCGGTTCTTTTTGATAAATTTTTTTGCAAGAAAAAAAGACAATTCATTAAGAACAGAATCGACATTGCTTTATTATTTATACAACTTTATAAATAAGTATTAAGTATTAAACTCTTCAAGAATATCTGTGATCTCCTCTGCCACTACATCCCCTGTGTGTGCCCGGTAAACAGCTTTGGTTTTAAGCACCACACTGCCTTGGCTCGTGTAATGTGCTGTAACCGTGAGGTGGTGGTCCTGAGTTAAGCTGATCCACCCATCCGATGTAAAGGCTAACTTTGGCACATCTTTAAGCTCTGTGATAACATTGGCCTTTTCAACATTATACCAGGCAGGAATCAGTGTGTTACTGAGGACATTCCTGCAGGGAGGGGTATATTTGCAGTTGAGAGCATTGGTCATCTCCCTACAGTAAAGATTAGAAATGATTGAATTATTGTAAATTTGTGTGGAGTGGTGGGAATAGCTGCTTCAATAATAACTTATAACAACAACAGACAAGTTAGACAACTATGTATACAACAAAAAAACGATATACACTGAATGATTAGTTGTTACCTAAAGTCCTTGGACTCCACTGTAGAGAACGGGTGCAGGCCTTTGACAACAAACTTTGTCACAGCCCTGTGACACTTGTTCACCCTATCCTGTCATCCTTCCTCTAGCTGCTAGGGTGAAGGGACTTTGGGTGGTGGAGGTAGAGGGAGGATGTGTGGTGGCCCTGGGCTCACTGGCCTGGGACACATTGGTGGCTGACACCTCAGCTTGACGATCTATAAAACGTTTTTAGACTGTAGTATTTGTAGCTAAACAATTATTTCGTTTATCAGCCTATTTGTAATAATTCGTTATTAGCCTAGGCAACTCCGTATCTTGGCTTACCGGCTGCAGTGGACGTGGATGCAGATGGAACACTGCGCGCAAGGCAGTCGAAAACGGTGCATTTCTGCACACTAATATCATGTTTTGATAAATTGCTCGTATTGCCACCCTTACTGGCAAATGTTTTGTTGCACTTGTGGCAACGTACGTTGTCGACATCGACTCTTGTAAAGTATATCCATCACGAGTGCATGCAGAGGCAGAGCTGTCTGTGTGCAGCGCGCTTCAGCACGGAGACAGCACCTTCCTTAAGTTAAGAAGTACCCGTATGTGTATGACTATGATGAGTATGTGTGAGTCTCGACTCGCGAGGAGTGTGTAATAATAATGGCTCGCTGCGGCTCGCTTCTCGTGCAGAGACAGAGAGAGGAGAGATCGTTTGCAACTTTTAAATTCCAAAAAAAAAAAACTCATAATAATAATAGTTTCTCTCTAGAGTATCGATAGCAGTAGCGATGACGTCGGAGTAGGGCTGGGCGATATGGAAAAAAATCATATCGCGATAACGATATGATAATTTTATTTTATTTCTCGATACCGATAATTATCTAATTGTTATAAGTATTAAAAAAAAATATATATATATATATATTTTTTTTTAACAACAGATGTATGTTTATTTTGCAGCAATTCTTTGTCGTTGCCGCCATCTTTAGTGTTACATCCCCTCACACTCCAGTTCTCAGGCTGCAGCTGGTTTAAAAGCTAAAGTAAACCGGCTTCTCTGCTGGCTGTGGCTCCAGAGGAGTTGAACAGTTCTGGCTCTGTTAGTTTATTTTCGATCTTTTGGCGCTTTTTTGGTGGACAAACCACCGCACATGTGCAGTGTGACTCGTGACTGGAGACTAGCTCTGCTAGCACACATAGCCTACTGTGTACAGACGGTTTCAAAATGTATTTTAAATTAGAAAGCAAACTAAATAAATGGACAAGAGAAAAATAAATCTCAATTTGGTCAGTATTGTCATTTGGACAAGCAAAGCCATTACTTTAAGTTGCAGGCAAGAAAGACAAGTCTGTCCACTGCCCTGTTGCAGGTCACAAAAAAAAAAAAAAAAAAAAAAACGATTTTTCGATTTTTTTTTAATTTTGATATTCGATATCGATTATTAAAATATATCGCGATATTTATCGTTATCGTTATATCGCCCAGCCCTACGTCGGAGCTTATAAATACTCTGGTCTTTTCTAATATAGTACCGGTTCCCGTTTAGAACCGGGGTGCGGGGGTCATCCCTACTCAAATGTTGTTGAAATGGTCAATTTGGAAAAACATATATGTGTGTGTGTGTGTGTGTGTGTGTGTGTGTGTGTGTGTGTGTGTGTGTGTGTGTGTGTGTGTGTGTGTGTGTCTTCCTCCATGGCCTGTGTGTAGCGCATTGGTGGGTCAAGTACTGAAAGTCTATACTGAAAATCTATACTTAACAGTAAAATCTGTACTAAAATCTATACTTTAGTCAAGTAAAATCTGTACTGAAATCTATACTTTAGTAGAGTGTCCCAATAATAATAATAATATCTTAAATGTATATAGCGCCTTTCAGGAGACCCAAGGCGCTTAACAGCTAAGGGAGGGGGACAGGGAACAACAACATATTAATCAAAAGGAAAGAAAGAAAGAAACGAAAGAATAAAGGGGAAATCAGGCAGAGTCATTTATAAATTTGGTGAAAAGGTGGGTTTTGAGTTGGGATTTGAAAGAGTGCAGGGATGTAGCACTACGGATGGTTGGAGGGAGTGAGTTACTGGTGGTGGGGATGGAGAGGAGACCGGAGTCAGAGGACCGCAGCCTCCGGGGCGGCATGTAGGGATGGAGGAGGTCAGCTAGGTACCGGGGGGCAGGGAGTGAAGGGATGTAGGGATGGAGGAGGTCAGCTAGGTACCGGGGGGCAGGGAGTGAAGGGATGTAGGGATGGAGGAGGTCAGCTAGGTACCGGGGGGGGGGGGGGGGGGGCAGGGATGTAGGGATGGAGGAGGTCAGCTAGGTACCGGGGGGCAGGGAGTGAAGGGATGTAGGGATGGAGGAGGTCAGCTAGGTACCGGGGGGCAGGGAGTGAAGGGATGTAGGGATGGAGGAGGTCAGCTAGGTACCGGGGGGCAGGGAGTGAAGGGATGTAGGGATGGAGGAGGTCAGCTAGGTACCGGGGGGCAGGGAGTGAAGGGATGTAGGGATGGAGGAGGTCAGCTAGGTACCGGGGGGCAGGGAGTGAAGGGATGTAGGGATGGAGGAGGTCAGCTAGGTACCGGGGGGCAGGGAGTGAAGGGATGTAGGGATGGAGGAGGTCAGCTAGGTACCGGGGGGCAGGGAGTGAAGGGCTTTGTAGGTGATGAGGAGGATCTTGATGTGACCAAGGGGGAGCATGTAGACAGTGAAGAGGAGTGGACCAAGAACGGAACCAGTACGGTGCTCAGCCTTTCCCCCAGCTCCTTTACCCAACCAGTACGGTGCTCAGCCTTTCCCCCAGCTCCTTTACCCAACCAGTACGGTGCTCAGCCTTTCCCCCAGCTCCTTTACCCAACCAGTACGGTGCTCAGCCTTTCCCCCAGCTCCTTTACCCAACCAGTGCTGTGCTCAGCCTTTCCCCCAGCTCCTTTACCCAACCAGTGCTGTGCTCAGCCTTTCCCCCAGCTCCTTTACCCAACCAGTGCTGTGCTCAGCCTTTCCCCCAGCTCCTTTACCCAACCAGTACGGTGCTCAGCCTTTCCCCCAGCTCCTTTACCCAACCAGTACGGTGCTCAGCCTTTCCCCCAGCTCCTTTACCCAACCAGTACGGTGCTCAGCCTTTCCCCCAGCTCCTTTACCCAACCAGTACGGTGCTCAGCCTTTCCCCCAGCTCCTTTACCCAACCAGTACGGTGCTCAGCCTTTCCCCCAGCTCCTTTACCCAACCAGTACGGTGCTCAGCCTTTCCCCCAGCTCCTTTACCCAACCAGTGCTGTGCTCAGCCTTTTAGGACGAGGTTGAGTGAAACTACCATAGGCAAGAAAACAAATGCTCACCAAGACGTAAAGTAAAGACGTGATGTAAAGATGCAAAGTAAAGACGTAAAGTAAAGACGTGATGTAAAGGCGTAAAGTAAAGACGTAAAGTAAAGACGTGATGTAAAGGCGTAAAGTAAAGATGTAAAGTAAAGACGTGATGTAAAGATGCAAAGTAAAGACGTAAAGTAAAGACGTACGTAAAGTAAAGACGTAAAGTCAAGATGTGATGTAAAGATGTAAAGTGAAGACGTAAAGACGTGATGTAAAGATGAAAAGTAAAGACGTAAAGTAAAGACGTACGTAAAGTAAAGACGTAAAGTCAAGATGTGATGTAAAGATGTAAAGTGAAGACGTAAAGACGTGATGTAAAGACGCAAAGTAAAGACGTAAAGTAAAGACATAAAGTAAAGACGTGATGTAAAGACGTGATGTAAAGACGTAAAGTAAAGACGTGATGTAAAGATGTGATTTAAAGACGTAAAGTAAAGACGCGAAGTAAAGACGTAAAGTAAAGGCGTAAAGTAAAGGCGTAAAGTAAAGACGCGAAGTAAAGACTTAAAGTAAAGACGTAAAGTAAAGACGTGATGTAAAGATGTGATGTAAATACGTAAAGTAAAGACGTAAAGTAAAGACGCAAAGTAAAGACGTAAAGTAAAGACGTAAAGTAAAGATGTGATGTAAAGACGTAAAGTAAAGACGTGATGTAAAGACGCAAAGTAAAGACGTAAAGTAAAGACGTAAAGTAAAGACGTAAAGTAAAGACGTAAAGTAAAGATGTAATGTAAAGAAGTCAAATTAGTTACGTTGTTGGCTTTGTTATTACACTACCTTGGTCGTGCCGATGGCGCAAAGTTGCAATATTCAGTCAATCATTTGTAAAAGTGCAATGTTTATAATATTAATAATAATAATAGTGTAAATTTCAAGTCGTACATTATGTAACAATGAAAATTATCATTGAGAGAAGTAGTTTGTGCAATCTATATTATACGCATCAAGGGATATTCATTCAGCGATACCCAGAAGGGAGACTCATTCAAAGGCATGTTGTAGACACCAATACAATCTCCACACTGTATGGTATTCATTCCACTAATTATATACGAGTGACCAGCTTGTGAGACCAATGCCTGCCACATGACGGCTTGCAGAAGGTCATGTCTCCCCCTTCATTCTCAGCCAAGCAGCCATAAAGTTAGGACAGGATAACACGGTAGAAGAATCCAACAAAATTACTCTTCACGTTGAATTTTTTTTAATCAATTTTGGAGTGTATTTTGCCTCAATAATACCAGTAGCCCATCGGCTGTTTAACACATTCCCCGCCAAAAACTAGTTTACCCGTTATTGGCCGCCAATCGAATAACGGCAATAACGAGTGGAACAAGAGTTATCTCGTGTATGAGTTAGTTAGAGTTAGCGTGTGGAACAAGAGTTATCTTGTGTATGAGTTAGTTAGAGTTAGCGTGTGGAACAAGAGTTATCTTGTGTATGAGTTAGTTAGAAACAAAGAACCACAGGGAATAAGCAACAGCATGAAGACGCAGGACATACAACCACAGGTAACAAGTAGCAGATACAGAGTCCAATGGGGGACCAGTCAGGGAAGTAAGGAAACAGAGGGGGGGGGGGGGCAGGAGACGGAGAGAAAGTAGGGAAGGGGAAAAGGAGGTGTTAGGTTGGAGGAGGGTGGTTATGGGTAGGGAAGGTTGTGTGCTTGGGAGAACAGGTGGGTTTTGAGGCGGGATTTGAAGGTGGAGAGTGAGGGAGAGTCTCTGACGGTCTGAGGGAGGGAGTTCCAGAGTCGGGGTGCAGCTTGTGAAAAAGCCCGGTCGCCAAAACGTTTAAGTTTGGATGACGGGACGATGAGGGAAGCAGTGGAGGAGGACCGGAGGGAACGGGTGGGGCGGTAAGGGAGAAGGAGGTCAGTCAGGTAGGGGGGGGGGGGCAGGCTATGGAGGGGTTTGAAGGTGAGGAGTAGTGTTTTGAAGTTGATGCGTTCCTTGATCGGGAGCCAGTGGAGAGAGTGGAGGACAGGAGCGATGTGGTCACGGGACCGGGTGTTATTAGTGAGGAGGCGGGCGGCTGAATTTTGGACCACAAGTTCCACATTTCTCAACCCATGTGTTTTGAAGAACAGAAAGCATAAGGCTACATAAGGACTAATATGAGGAATTGAAAAAGTGCTGAAAACTGCGAATCACCCACGTCCGCTCAGGCGACAGCGATCCCATGGTAAACCTCAATGTGAGTCAGAATCTAGAGCCATATGAAATCCGTTTTACTTTTTTTCCAAATTCCATTTTATTTTTTTCCAAATTCCGTTTTTTCCGTTTTAATATTTCAGAATTCTGT
Organism: Notolepis coatsorum; assembly: GCF_963971535.1. NCBI lineage: Eukaryota > Metazoa > Chordata > Actinopteri > Aulopiformes > Paralepididae > Notolepis > Notolepis coatsorum. The sequence continues at coordinate 111,741,853 of NC_140181.1, read as the reverse complement.
ATTTTGCTTTGTACGCTCATTTTACCATCAGAAATAGTGTCTAATAAGTGGGAATGAATAAATGTCCACAATTTAATAAGATATAACAGTCCATTTAATAGGGCTGTCTTAAATACTTCGAAGCTTCGTTCGATGGGCATGGGATTCGAATATGAAAATAAAATTCGATTAAAAAAATATATATATACCGTAATTCCTCTAATAGTAACCCCGGCTTGTATTTGTTTCAACTGTAGCGGGTACCAGGCTTGTATTAGGAGGAGGCCTGTATAAGAGGGAGGCCTATATTTCAAATTTTCAAACGGATCATAATGAATAAATCAACATTTTGTGTCAGTTTGAACCCAGTAAAATGTACTGGGTTCATTTATTGAAACCAAGTACTGTATGAAATAGTAAACAGTGCAATTACAGGTGGTCACTGGTCATTTCAACGTTTTCAAAGTGAAATCAAGTAACTAGCTCAGTATGCAGCTCAGTATATTAGTAACCCGGCTTGTATTAGGAGGCCGGCTTATAATTGCTTAGCTCAAGAGCGCACCCGGCCATTAATAGAGACCCGGCTTGTATTTGAGACCCGGTTACTATTAGAGGAATTACGGTATATTTTAGCAAAATCAACTCTGCCTCTCTTTGTTAATTACAACAAGCAATGCTGTTTGTGTTCATTGTGCTGCTTTTATAAAGCCTCAAATGACTGCTTACAATATTTCATGAAAGCAAAGTGTTTTGTTTGTCTAAGATTTAAAAAGGTTTAAACTTTACAGCACTGACAAAGTGCTGTACAAGTCCCACAACATAAAAGAAAGAAAAAGTATATATATATATATATATATATATATATATATATATATATATATATAAAAAACTTAAATTTTTTTTATAGTAGATTCCATTTGTATTGCTCAATTCCGCGATTCCGTCCGCGATTCCGTGATCGTGGATTCCATATGGCTCTATCAGAATCACCCACGTCCGCTCAGGCTACAGCGATCCCATGGTAAACCTCAATGTGAGTCCGAATCACCCACGTCCGCTCAGGCTTTTATGCATTTTCCCTGTTACTGCCAGGTGTACGACTGTACGGTGCATTGCCACTAAGACTCGGGCAGCGCTATTATTTAAGAATATGTTGTTCTGTTCTGTATGACTATTTTTCAAGTTTCAAATTTCAAGTTTCAAGTTTCTTTAATAGTTGTCATACAGAAGTACAGAATACTTTCATACAAAATGCTTCTTACTGTTACGCTCCAGAGACTGTGCTAGACAAGATAGTATCAAATAACATTGATCACATAACATAGAAGAAGAAAATGAGGTCACAGTGTTCGGTATAGACATATGTACAATGTTCTGAGTTACCATATAATATACAATACTATGCAGTGTACTAATGTACCGTACTATATAGTGCAAAGCAGAAATGGGATGAGGTACAATTTAGGTACAATTTACAGTAAGGTGTACGAGTTGTAGTGCAATCCTTCATCAATAAATATAAAGTGTGGGGAGTGGGTGCTACAGTGTGTTTGTTTAAAGTGGGTGTGTGCTATAAAGTGTGTGGAGTGGGTGCTACAGTGTGTTTGTTTAAAGTGAGTGTGTGCGTGTGGATGTGTGTGCTATGTGCGTTTGGTGGTTGTTGTTGTGTAGTGTTCATTGTTCGTTTAGCAGCCTGATGGCCTGGGGATAGAAGCTTCTTCTGAGTCTTTCTGTGCTCGCCTTGAGACTCCGGTATCGCTTGCCTGACCGCAGCAGTTCAAAGAGGCAGTTGTTCGGGTGACTGGAGTCTTTAATGATTCTCTTAGCCTTGCCCTTGCAACGCTTGTTGTAAATGTTCTGGAGGGTGGGGAGCCCCCCTCCAATTGTGCGTTCGGCTGAACGTGTCACTCTTTGTAGTCTGCTTCGGTCTTGTGCAGTGCTATTCCCAAACCAGGAGGTGATGTTGCCGGTCAAGATGCTCTCTATTGTACATGAGTAGAAGTTCTTAAGGATCTTCTGACTGACTTGGAACTTCCTTAGGCGCCTGAGGAAGTAGAGGCGTTGTCGTGCCTTCTTCACAACACTGTCAATGTGTGTGGTCCATGTCAAGTCCTCGGATATGTAGGCTCCGAGGTACTTAAAGCTGTTGACTCTCTCAACCGGTGCCCCGTCGATGCTGAGGGGGCTGTAGTCCTTGACCCCCGACCTCCTGAAGTCCACAATCATCTCCTTTGTTTTGCTGACGTTCAGGGAGAGGCTGTTTTCCTGGCACCATCCCGCCAGGACCTTGACCTCTTCCAGGTAGGCCCTCTCGTCGTTGGCAGAGATCAGGCCCACCACCACTGTGTCGTCAGCAAATTTGATGATTGTATTGCTACTCCGCTGAGCCACACAGTCGTGTGTGTACAGGGAGTAGAGGAGGGGACTCAGAACACAGCCCTGGGGGGCCCCTATGTTGAGGGTGATGGATGAGGAGGTGCAGTTGCCTGCTCTCACCACCTGGGGTCTGCCAGTCAGGAAGTCCAAGACCCACTGGCAGAGGTCATAGTTCAAGCCCAGGTCCCTGAGCTTGGCTATGAGTATGGAGGGGACTATGGTATTGAATGCCGAGCTGTAGTCGATGAATAGCATTCTCACATAGTTCCCCTGCCTCTTGTCCAGGTGTGATGCTGCTGTGTGCAGCACATGGGCTATGGCGTCCTCCGTGGACCTGTTGGGGCGGTATGCAAATTGCAGGGGGTCCATGTTGATGGGGAGGGAGGAGCAGATGTAGCCCTTTACTAGCTTCTCAAAGCACTTCATGGCTATGGAGGTGAGAGCTACAGGGCGGTAGTCGTTGAGGCAAGCAGGCTTGGATTTTTTGGGTACAGGGATAATAGTGGACTTCTTCAGGCAGGTGGGGATGACAGCCTGTTCTAAGGACAGGTTGAAGATGTCAGTGAATACCGGGGCTAGTTGGTCGGCACAGACTTTTAGGACGCGGCCGGGGATGCCGTCCGGACCTATTGTATTGTTGCATGTTTATAGCACCTGCCACGGGCTGGGGTGCTAAGGGCTAGCTTTCCGTTTAGGATATTTCTACCACGCTTATAACATTTACGCGTGACACCAGCGTCCCGCCACGTTGTGGATCATTGCCACCGGGATGGGTTTATTGTTTGCTTACACATTTAACAAACTGGGGTAATCGTGACTGCGTCAGCCAAGCCCTGTTGGCTACATACTGCTAGCCACCCGCATGTCCACATGACTACAGACCGGTGGCACTCACCTCTGTGGTCATGAAATGTTTCGAGAGGCTGGTCAAGGACCACATTTGTGCCTCCCTCCCCAGTGATATGGACCCTATGCAATTTGCATACAGGACAAACAGGTCCACTGACGACGCGGTCTCCCAGGTACTACACAGCACTCTCTCCCACCTTGACCGTCAGAAGGGGGGCTATGTGAGACTGTTGTTCATTGACTACAGCTCAGCGTTCAACACCATAGTCCCCACCAGACTGGTGGACAAGCTGATCGAGCTGGGTCTGAGCTCCGCTCTGAGCGCCTGGATACTGGACTTTCTGAGTGAAAGACCCCAGGCGGTCAGGGTGGGGGGTCAGACCTCCAACACCATCACCCTGAGCATCGGGTCCCCCCAGGGCTGTATTCTGAGCCCCCTGCTGTACTCACTCTACACACACGACTGTGTGGCCAAGTTCAGCTCCAACTCCATTGTGAAGTTCGCAGACGACACAGTGGTGGTGGGGCTGATCTCGGACAACGACGAGAAGGCCTACCGGGAGGAGGTTGAGGTACTGGAACGCTGGTGCCAGGACAACAGCCTGCTCCTGAACATTGGTAAAACCAAGGAGCTGATCGTGGATTATAGGAGAGGACAGCAGGAGACGCACACACCACTGATGATTAACGGGGCTACCGTGGACAGGGTGAGCAGCTTTAAGTACCTGGGGGTCCACATCTCAGAGGATCTGACATGGTCAACACACATAGACACAGTAGTAAAGAAGGCGAAACAGCGCCTCTACCACCTGAGACAGTTAAGGAAGTTCAGAGTATCGGGGAAGATACTCCAGTCCTTCTACTCAGGAGCTGTAGAGAGCATCCTGACCGGAAACATCACTGCCTGGTATGGAAACAGCACGGCACAGGACAAGAAGGCCCTACAGAGAGTGGTGCGCTCAGCCGAGCGTACCACGGGTATTGCACTACCTCCCCTGCAGGTTCTATACAACAAGAGGTGCAAATCCAGAGCCTGCAGGATAATGAAAGACCCTCACCACCCCAATAACAGCCTGTTCCAGCTGCTGAGGTCAGGCAGACGCCTGCGAACCCCAGCTACTAGGACAGAGAGGCTCAGCTTCTTCCCCCAGGCCATCAGAGTCTTGAACAATGAACATGGAGTACCACAGAACACTGAACTATCCACACATAAGCACACATGAGCACACACACGACACGCACGCTGTGCACGCTCACACTAGCAGCCACTTTAACAAGAGCGGGCCGGGCACACACTCATGCCGCACACACCCACACTTATTGCCAAAAGGAAAGGCCACTTTAAATTAGTATTAGCAACAGTAACAGTGTATTGCACTACCAAAGCTACCTAGCATGTCCTATATGCTCTGTAAATAAATATGTACAGATACCGAGATGTCACACCATGTTACCTGTTACCCGTTTATTGCACAATGTTTTTGTATTGGATTCTATTGTATTGCACATCGTTGCGGGCAAGACCACCCGCATTTCATTGTATACTTGTATGCCGTGACAAATAAAACTCTTGACTTGACAGCACATGGCTGCAACCGCGGCCAGGTGCGTCACTACCTGCTGCTGTCAAACAGGGCTCGCTGGGATGGCGGACGGCCCCCGGAACAGCGCCCTCCTCTGACGTGGAGGTCTAATTGCACTAGGTCAAACCAGCAAATCACTACGTCACCTCTACAACGAACGAACCATGGGAGGTAACAGACCTACGGACACAGTGTCGGGGGGGTGGCAGCCACTGGGGGGGTGTGGCAGCCACTGGGAGAGGGTTCTACTCATGGGTTAGGGTTAGGGTGTCGGGGGTGTGGCAGCCACTGGGAGAGTGTTCTACTGAACCATGGGAGGTAACAGACCTACGGACACAGTATCGGGGGGGTGGCAGCCACTGGGGGGGTGTGGCAGCCACTGGGAGAGTGTTCTACTCATGGTAGGGTTAGGGTTAGTATCGGGGGGGTGGCAGCCACTGGGGGGGTGTTCTACTCATGGTAGGTTTGAAGGTGTGGCAGCCACTGGGAGAGGGTTCTACTCATGGTAGGTTTGAAGGTGTGGCAGCCACTGGGAGAGGGTTCTACTCATGGTAGGGTTAGGGTTAGGGTTAGTATCGGGGGTGTGGCAGCCACTGGGAGAGGGTTCTACTCATGGTAGGGTTAGGGTTAGGGTTAGTATCGGGGGTGTGGCAGCCACTGGGAGAGGGTTCTACTCATGGTAGGGTTAGGGTTAGGGTTAGTATCGGGGGTGCGGCAGCCACTGGGAGAGTGTTCTACTCATGGTAGGTTTGAAGGTTGTGGAAATGTTGGTAAGGCCCTCTGATGCTGGGGAAAGGCTCACTCCGCATTTCTACATGTTTTTAATGTTATTAATGTTTGTTTTATGTATAGCTCAAGATACATGTGATGCTTAGTGTTTAAAATAAGTGAATCTGGCGTGCCCATAGGCCTTTCTAGGTCTGCCCTGTCTACACAGCTTTAACCCTTAGGAGTCTGCTGTATGGAGCTCCTCCTCCTCAGAATATAAAACTACAGGTTCATAGCTTCAAAATAAGCCATCAATTGTAAAATTCGAGCCGATAGTTTTCAATCAATGTCCTATCAAACATTCTGGTAAAATCCTAACTACGTTCCAGGACAGGAGTTGGAAAGGATCCAAGTTCATTCGGCTATCTGATGAAAAAAACTACACTCCCAGAATTCAATGTGATCAATGTCACTAGACCAAGTCACACCTGGAACAAAGGCCCAGGTGAACAAGAAATTCCAATTGGCTATATTAAAACTATTCAATTTGGTCCTGAGTGTAGGATATTTTCCTGACATCTGGAATCACGGACTCATAACCCCAATCTATAAAAGCGGAGACAAATTTGACCCTAATAACTACAGAGGCATCTGTGTGAACAGTAATCTGGGGAAGGTTTTCTGTAGTATTATGAATACCAGACTTTTAAACTTCCTTACCAAGCACAATGTCTTGAGTAAAGCCAAATTGGATTTATACCAAAACACCGCACAACCGATCATATTTACACCCTACATACCCTTGATAAACATATAAACCAAAATAAAACCAAAATATATGCCTGTTTTATTGACTTCCAAAAGGCAAAAAAAGTCAAAAAAATAAAAATGTTATTCAACAAACATGACCATGTCCACGTCTTAAACTCATACGGAGGCCTTAGTTTTGGTTTTAAATTACATATAATATATCATCATTAATGTATTTATTGTCACACAGAGCAGAATAATTATCCACAACAAACACATTCCCCTTTAATTTTCACCGTTGCAACAAACATTCCCTTTAATTTAGACGCTACACGCGACCACATCACAACAACAACACGTCGCTCCCGAAACACGGTTAATATCCACTGACTTGAGCAGCTAGACTTAATGTCAGAGGTTTGGAACTAAGCATTTTAAAATAGAAAGTCAAGCCAGTTGCAATGTTTGCAAGGAGGAGATTCCGCGTGGAGGAAAAACTCATGAAGCAGCAGGCTGGAGGCGAAGTTTTCAGACTAACTTTTCAACTGGAGGATAACGTTACGTGACTGAGGATTATCGTCGGCGTTTCAGACCAGAATGGACCATTACGTAAGTCGAACACTGAATGTATACTAATGTGCAAACATATATTGAAACTTTTAATATTTCTCATATGAAGCAGAAGCACATTTCTCAGGGTGAATGTAATAACAAAAGCCTCCGCTCTCGCGCCCCGGACTATTATAGGCAACAGATGGGCTTGTCTCGCTCTGCCAGTTTCTGACAAATGCGTCAAAATTGATTACTAATGTGAAAGATCGGATCGGAAACGATCGGATCGATAGATATTTAAAATCACATGATCGGGATCGGATCGGAAGCAAAAAAAGGCGATCGGGACATCCCTACTTTTGATTCTATTTGGCATACAGGACTGTTCTATAAAGTTATAGAGAGTGGTGTAGGGGGTAAAACATATGATATTATTAAATCAATGTACTCTGGTAATATGTGCAGCGTAAAAATTGGCAAAAAAAGAACAGAATTCTTTACCCAAGGGCGAGGCGTTCGTCAGGGCTGCAACCTCAGCCCGGCACTCTTCAATATCTATATTAATGAATTGGCTAATATACTAGAAAAGTCCTCTGCCCCTGGTGTAAGTCTCCACAATCGGGAAGTGAAATGCCTGCTCTTTGCAGATGACCTGGTTGTGTTGTCCCCCACAGCAGACGGCCTACAGCAGAGCCTGGACCTGCTAGCATTACTGTCAGACCTGGGCCCTGGCAGTAAACCCCAAAAAGACCAAAATAATGATATTCCAAAAAAGATCCAGATATCAGGATGTCCTATCAAAGTTCTCAATTGGTACAAAACATGTAGAGTACTGCACACATTACACCTATTTAGGCCTAAAACTAAGTTCAACTGGACATTTTAAGGAAGCAGTCAATGAGCTGAGAGGGAAAGCACGCTGGGCTTTCTATGCCATAAAAAGAAATATACAAACAGAAATACCAATTCGAATCTGGTTCAAATTAATTGAATGTGTTATGGAACCAATTGCACTCTATGGCAGTGAGGTGTGGGGTCCACTTACAAAACAAGACTTTACCCAATGGGACAAACACCCCATTGAGACCCTGCATGCAGAGTTCTGTAAGATTCTCCTACATGTCCAGAGGAAAACTACAAACAAAGCATGCAGGGCAGAATTAGGCCGTTACCCACTAATACTAAAAATACAAAAAAGAGCAATTAACTTTTGGACACACCTAAAACAAAGTGACCCCCTCTCGTACCATTATCAAGCCCTGTAGTGCCAAGAGCTGAGGAGCATCAGGAACCCCCTTACCCAGCTGGTCCTGAGGCTGAGTCCACAAACCTGCTCTCTTAACACACCTCAGGAACAGAACACATCACCAATCAGAATAAATCAAATTACTACACAGCTAAAACAAAACTACATCACCTATTGGAAAACACAAACAAAAGCACAGAGCAAATGCAAATCCGACAGTACACCATAGCAGATTATTTGAGCATGGTGACTGATCAACAACTAAAAAGAACCTTGAAAAATACAGACTGAGTGAGCACAGCCTCGCTGTTGAAAAGGGGAGGCACAGGAAAACCTGGCTCCCTGCAGAGCAAATGCTGTGCCGTCATTGCACCCTCAGTGAGCCTGAAACTGAGTTGCACTTCCTCACCAAATGTGAAAAATATAAATATATTACAGAAACGCATTTAAAAATGTTTGAATTAATAACGAAAGGTTTTCTCGCACTACCAGATACAGAAAAACTACCAGTCCTACTAGGGGAGGACTCAACAAGCTGTGAGCTAGCAGCAGCTATGTTGCTGCGTGCCACAAACTGAGGGACAGTGAGTGACAGTCATCTGACATGTTTACGCCGTAATATTTGATGTTTTATTTTACGATTATATTTTGTATGTAATCCATGTTTAATATTGCTTTGGCAACATGTAGAAGTACGTCATGCCATTTGAGAGAGAGAGAGAGAGAGAGAGAGAGAGAGAGAGACAACAGACCACATTCTCACCCTCAGCACCCTAATCGACAACCAAATAAATAAAAATAAAAGCAAAGTATACTCCTGTTTCGTTGACTTCCAAAAAGCATTTGACTCAATTTGGCACGAGGGTCTGCTGTACAAACTGTTAGATAGTGGCATTGGAGGGAAAACCTACGACCTCATAAAGTCAATGTACACCAACAACACATGTGCTGTGAGGATTGAGGGAAAACACACAGACTTCTTCCCTCAATGCCGTGGGGTTAGACAGGGGTGCAGTTTGAGTCCAACCCTCTTCAACATACTATATGAACTGAACTGGCAAAAACATTGGAACAAACTGCAGCACCTGGCATCCCCCTAGCAAACACAGAAGTCAAATGCCTACTGTTTGCAGATGACCTGGTGCTGCTGTCCCCAACAAAAGAAGGGCTACAACAGCACCTTGACCTTCTGCACAAATTCTCCCAGACATGGGCACTGACAGTAAACCTAAACAAAACTAAAATTATGATATTCCAAAAAAGGCCCAGCCTACAACAACAAAAACACAAATTCCTCCTAGACACAATTTCCCTAGAACACACAAAAAACTACACATATCTCGGCCTAAACATCAGTGCTACAGGGAACTTCAATCAAGCTGTGAACGACCTGAGAGACAAAGCAAGAAGGGCTTTTTATGCCATAAAAAGGAACATCATATTAGACATTCCAGTCAAAATCTGGCTCAAAATATTAGACTCCGTCATAGAACCGATTTCCCTATATGGTTGTGAAGTCTGGGGCCCACTTGCAAACCAAGACTTTACCAAATGGGACAAACACCCAATTGAGACTCTGCATGCAGAATTTTGCAAATCCATTCTCCGCACCCAACGGAAAACGCCAAATAATGCATGCAGAGCAGAACTAGGAAGATACCCACTAATCATAAAAATTCAAAAAAGAGCATTCAAATTCCACAACCACCTAAAAGAAAGCGACCCAGACACACTCCACAACATAGCCCTCACCCACAGAGAGACCCTCGATAGATGCACACTCAGCCAGATGGTTCTAGGACTCTGCTCACAAACACAAGCAGAACCACCAGACAGTAACCACACTGGACTAAATCAAATTATAAGAAAACAAAAAGAAAACTATCTGACACATTGGAAAGAAACAACCCAAAACCAGAGCAAATTGAAATGCTATTTGGCCCTAAACAGAGCGTACACAGTGGCAGAATACCTGAGCACCGTGACTGACCCAAAACTAAGAAGATCCTTGACTAGGTACAGACTCAGCGAGCACAGCCTAGCCATTGAGAAAGGCCGCCATAGGCAGACCTGGCTCCCAAGAGAAGACAGACTATGCACCCACTGCACACAAGAGGTGGAAACCGAGCTCCACTTCTTAACAACCTGCCCCCTATACCAAGACATCAGAGACATATACTTCCCACAAATTGCAAACACCCAAAGAGACTTTGAAAACATGGACAATAACTCAAAACTCCCATACCTACTGGGAGAAATACAAGAATGTGCAAACACAGCAGCAAGATTTGTGAGCTGCTGTGACAAGAAAAGGACATCCAGCGGAATGCAACCACCATAAAGACTGTACAAGAAATTCCGTCTGTAATGTACTGATTTATTTTGCTTTATGTTTGATTGTTTTGTTTTGTTTGGCTTTGGCAATGTAAACGTATGTTTCCCATGTCAATAAAGCCCATTT
>NC_140181.1:111670834-111731149 GCF_963971535.1 Notolepis coatsorum | reverse complement strand
ACCTTTTATCTTACAAAAAGTGATGTTTGGTGAAAGTTAGATTTGCACTTTATTAATCCCAATAGGGAAATTCATTCTTGTTTGATGAACAAGAGGCATCTTTTATTTGTTTTAAGTGAAGTTTGGTGAAAAAGCAAGTTATTGCACTATTAATCCCAATAGGGACATTCATCTTTGTTTGATCAAGAGTAACCTTTTATATTATATATATATATATTATTAAAAAAAATATTTAAGTGAAGATTGGTGAAAGTTAGGTTTGCACTTCAATCCCAATAGGGACATTCATCTTGGTTTGATAATTTTTTTGTGTCAAATAAAAAAAGTATATTTTTTTTGTTTTGCTCTCAAGAGAAAAAATCGATTAAATCGTAAATCGGATTAAAAAATTAAATAATCAGGGATTTTATTTTTAGGCCATATCGCCCAGCTCGGGCATAACCAATATTGGTGATTTATTTGATGGTCAGACCTTGATGTCCTTTTTACAGCTACAGCAGCATTATGGCTTACTGAAAACAGAATTTTTCAAATATCTACAGATTAGACAGTTTGTCACTAAGGACCACTCATCAATAGCTCCACCTCGCAGGTAGAGAAAGCCCTCTCCTTACAGCTCTCCAAAAGACAAATCTCTATTTTCTATAGTACTCTAAACCTTAATTCATCTTTATCTTCCTTTGTCACCAACAGTCTTGGAAAAAGACCTAGACACAGATCACGGACGAGGACTGGCAGGATGCATGGACCTACGCAAAAAAATATCTTGGCTTGCAACCGCACCAAATCTATTCAATTCAGAATCTTACACCGCATTCATATAACCCCTGCCCTTAAGATAGAGATAGGAAACCACGTCCACTGCTTTTGGTCCCGTGTAAAGCTCCAGAGCTATTGGTTCGACATCGTAGAGGAACTGTCTGAAATATTCCAGACCCCCATAGAACTGGACCCCCTGTGCCTCTTACTAGGCCTCCCAGATATTCATATTGCCAACTTCAAACATAGGAGACTGTTCGATCTGTTGACATTTGCTGGCAGGAAAAACATTATTTTATTCTGGATCAAGGACGAGGTCCCATCAAAAGAGATCATGGCACACTATTATTATGGACTGCATTCCCTGTGAATACATCACTTGCATGTTACACTCTAAACTGGACACTTTCTATGAAATATGGGACCCATATCTGTCTCGTATCGGACCGGCACTGTCTGCCACTGTACACTCGGTGGGTTCCCCCATTAACCATAGCCTCCCTATATAGACCAATACTGCCACGGATTGTTTTGTTGATGCTGCTGGTATCGTTGCTGAGGGTATCATAATGATTGTAAAGCTGCATACATGTACACGCACACATACACAACACGCACATACATGAAACATGCACGCATAAAATACACACGCACACTGCACACAGTCTATTTTAGTCCAATGGTCCCAACACTGGCCGGGAGCCGACTCCGTAAGGGCCACTCCCATTATACATGATTCTGACCGCATGTACTTGAGCCATATTTATTTTTTCTTGTTTGTTTGTTTCTTGTCAAGTCTGTATTAAGGTTTCTGTATAGTCTATATTCCCTTTTTTATTATTTTCACTGTCATTGTTGTTCTTGTTATTGTTAGCATTGTCGATGTTGTCAATGTCATTGTTATTATTGTACTGTAATGTTCTGTTCTATGTTTGAAAATAAAATAAAATAAAAACACCAACAAAAGACCAGCAAGACTAGGTGGCAGAACTCTGGATTATGGCGTTAACTCTTTTAATTTCATTTTCATGAAGGGCTAATATTTCAGGGGCGAGAGTGGAGTACGTCTTGCCATACTCGCAACTCAATTGCTATTTGAATATTGTGTTCTGTAATATTTGGGATGCATGGTTTGGTCCCACGAGACACCCAGCGAAGCATGCGAAGGACCGGCCTTACCGTCACCGACTTCAGCGGCATGCCGTGGTACGGTAGGGCCGTCTCAAATACTTCAGCGTTGTGCCGTGGTACGGTAGGGCTGTCTTAAATACTTCAGCGTTGTGCCGTGGTACGGTAGGGCCGTCTCAAATACTTCAGCGTTGTGCCGTGGTACGGTAGGGCCGTCTCAAATACTTCAGCGTTGTGCCGTGGTACGGTAGGGCCGTCTCAAATACTTCAGCGTTGTGCCGTGGTACGGTAGGGCCGTCTCAAATACTTCAGTGGCATGCCGTGGTACGGTAGGGCCGTCTCAAATACTTCAGTGGCATGCCGTGGTACGGTAGGGCTGTCTCAAATACTTCAGTGGCATGCCGTGGTACGGTAGGGCTGTCTCAAATACTTCAGTGGCATGCCGTGGTACGGTAGGGCCGTCTTAAATACTTCAGTGGCATGCCGTGGTACGGTAGGGCCGTCTTAAATACTTCAGCGTTGTGCCGTGGTACGGTAGGGCTGTCTTAAATACTTCAGTGGCATGCCGTGGTACGGTAGGGCTGTCTTAAATACTTCAGTGTTGTGCCGTGGTACGGTAGGGCCGTCTTAAATACTTCAGTGGCATGCCGTGGTACGGTAGGGCCGTCTTAAATACTTCAGCGTTGTGCCGTGGTACGGTAGGGCTGTCTTAAATACTTCAGCGTTGTGCCGTGGTACGGTAGGGCTGTCTTAAATACTTCAATGGCATGCCGTGGTACGGTAGGGCTGTCTTAAATACTTCAGTGGCATGCCGTGGTACGGTAGGGCTGTCTTAAATACTTCAAAGCTTCGTTCGATGGGCATGGGATTCGAATATGAAAATAGAATTCGAATATATATAAAAATAAATAAATAAAAACTCTGCCTCTCTTTGTTAACTACAACAAGCAATGTTGTGTGTTATTTAAGATGAGGTCGGACTCGGCACTGACAGATTTGTGTTCATTGTGCTGCTTTTATAAAGCCTCACATGACGGCTTACAATATTTCATGAAAGCAAAAGTGTTTTTTCTTTGTCTAAGATTTTAAAAGGTTTAAACTTTACAGCACTGACAAAGTTGAACAAAGTGCTGTACAAGTCCCACAACATATTCATTTTTTTTTAGATAAATTAAAAAAGAATTAAAATGATCTCGAAGCTTCGAATTAAAATAGAATCTCGGCCCCGAAGCTTCGAATTCCAATATTTTTTTCGAAGGTCAGCCCTAGTGGTAGGGTTAGGGTCTTACCGTCACAGACTTCAGCGTCATGCCGTGGTAGGTCCCCATGGTGTCGATCTTGAATCCCTCGGTTTCTAGAGAGACGAGTGCAATGTTGGACAGTTCCGTATTACTGGCATGAGTCATTTGCAATAATGGACACAAAAAAAATAAAACTACGTGTTTGTGACATTATGCAGAGCTTACAGCAGCATCAAGCGGTGCTCTGAACGGCATCGCTTCCTACTGAGGCACATGTTTCAAATTAATTAATTATTTAAATTATTATTATTATAATTAATTAAAATGTCCATGCATCATTCAAATTGCTGTAATGAGGGTCAGTCTCTCAATTAGATGCACTGATGCACGCCCCCCCCACACACACACACACAGAGAGAGAGAGAGTGAGAGAGAGAGAGTGAGAGAGAGAGAGAGAGAGAGAGTGAGAGAGAGAGAGTGAGAGAGAGAGAGTGAGAGAGAGAACACACCTTCTTTTCCTTTGAATCTCTCTTGATCGTATCTGTTATAGGCAGCTGGGACGGGCTGTTTGTTTCTCATGGACGGGTCCTGGAATTAAGACACAACATTTACATTACATTTACATTTAGTCATTTAGCTGACGCTTTTATCCAAAGCGACTTACAAGTTCTGTACGACAAGCCATCAGGAAGGGCACAACTCTATCAGCTGAGCAACAATGTTCATCAAAGTGTTGAGTGCTACAGTGTAGGTTAGTTTATTAGGACAAGTGCATGACAGTACGGTTAGTTAGGGTTAGATTTTTTTTTTTTTTTTTATAATTCAGATAATGGTTGAAGAAGTGCGTCTTTAGTCGCCGGCGAAAGATTGGACGTGATTCGGCTGTCCTAACTGGGGTGGGTAGTTCATTCCACCATTGTGGGGCAAGGACTGAGAATAGGCGACTTCTCTTTGATGACCCTCCGGGAGCTTGGATAGGAGTAGGTCTGAGGCGGCCAGAAGATGCAGAGCGTAGGGGTCTTGAGGGTGTGTAGTTAGAGACCATTGACCGGAGGTAGGCGGGAGCAGTTCCCTTTGCCGCACGGTATGCTAGGTCGAGGGCCTTGAAGCGGATTCGTGCAGCAATGGGGAGCCAGTGCAATCAATCAAATTTATCAATCAAATTTATTTATAAAGCACATTTCACATGACGCGTGTCAACCAAAGTGCTGTACAGAGGGTAAATACATAAATACATAAGATACATATAGACAACAATCACACTCCGTTTTATGGGAGGGCACACAGGCAAACACATAGAAAAACAGGGCATGAGTCAGTGAACGGGAAAGGCTAGTAGGTAGAAGTGGGTTTTGAGCCTCGATTTGAAGGCATCTATCGAGGGGGCGAGCCTAATGGAGGTGGGGATGCTGTTCCACAGTTCAGGGGCTGCGACAGCAAAGGCACGGCCCCCCCTGAGCTTGAGGTTAGACCTCCGGACTGTCAGGAGCCTCTGATCGGCTGACCTGAGGGACCTGGTGTTGGAATAGGGGGATAGGAGGTCTGAGATGTAGGAGGGTGTGTGACCATTAAGGGCTTTAAAAACAAATAGGAGAACCTTAAAATCTATCCTGTAGCGTACTGGGAGCCAATGAAGGGAGGCAAGGACAGGGGTGATGTGGTCTCTCTTGCGGGTTCCGGTCAACAGTCTGGCAGCAGCGTTTTGTACCAGTTGTAAGCGGGACAGGGAAGACTGGTTAATGCCTATATAGAGGGAGTTGCAGTAGTCTAATCTAGATGAAATGAAGGCGTGAATGACTCTCTGAAGGTCTGCAGGGGAGAGAAGGGCTTTGAGTTTGGCAATGGTGCGTAGTTGGAAAAAACATGCCTTTACCACTGAGTTTACTTGTCTGTCAAATTTAAATTGTGGATCAAAAATGACACCTAGGTTCTTGACATACGGCTTGACCAGGGAGGACAGGTTGCCAAGGCTGTTGGTAAGGGTGGTGACAGCGTCTGGGGGACCAAAGAGGATTATTTCGGATTTGTTTTGATTTAGTTGTAGAGAGTTTTGTGCCATCCAACATTTAACATCATCCAGGCAGGATATGAGACTGTTAAGTAGAGACTGGTTGTTGGGTTTCAGGGAAACATAAAGCTGTGTGTCGTCAGCATAACAGTGAAAAGAGATGTTGTGCTTCTGAATGATTGGACCAAGGGGTAGCATGTAAAGGGAGAACAGGATCGGGCCAAGGATGGACCCTTGTGGGACCCCACAGGAGAGGGAGGTTGAGGGGGAGGAGCAGTTGGCGATGTTGACAGCAAAGCTTCTATTTGTGAGATAGGAGGAAAACCATGCTAATGCAGTGTCACTGACACCAACCCCATGTTGGAGACGATCTAATAAAATGGTGTGATCAACAGTGTCGAAGGCTGCACTGAGGTCAAGCAGCATTAAAATAGAGCAGTCACGGTTGTCAGCGGCGAGGAGTAGGTCATTTGACACTTTAAGGAGGGCTGATTCTGTGCTATGGCCAGTCCTGAACCCTGACTGAAATGTCTCCAGGATGCTGTTCTGGTGCAGGTAGGGAGACAATTGGCACAGAACAACCTTTTCAAGTATTTTTGACAGAAAAGGAAGCTTGGAAATGGGCCTGTAATTACTGTGCAGGGTGGGGTCAAGGTTTGGTTTTTTCAATAGGGGCTGGACTACTGCATGTTTAAAGCAGGATGGAACAGTACCAGTTGCCAGGGAGCTGTTAATAATGGAGAGGATGCTGGGACCGGTTGTGTGAAAAACCTGTTTCAGGAGAGCAGTGGGAACAGTGTCAAGGGGGCAGGTTGCAGGTTTCATAGAGGAAACTATCTCTGTGAGGGTGAGTAGACTGATGGGCTGAAAGCAGGTCAGTGTAGATGAGCAGACCAGAGGGACAGCTACATTACGTGTGGGGGGTGAGATGTTCCTTCTGATATTTTCAACTTTGGTGGTGAAAAAATTTGAGAATTCCTCACACTTAGCTGGGGACACATCCAGGCAGGTGCTGGGGGGGGGGCTAATGAGAGAGTTGATGGTAGTGAACAGGGTCCTGGGGTTGTGGGAGTTGTTGATGAGGTCAGAAAAATATGTGATTCTCGCCGCTTTAACCGCTAGCTGGTAGTTAATGCGACTGTCCCTAAGCATTTCAAGTGAAACTTGAAGTTTGTCACGTTTCCACTTCCGCTCTGCCTTCCTATACTCTTTTCTCTGGGCTCTGGTGTTATCATTGAGCCAGGGCTGCCCTTTAGGCTTAGGTTTTTTCTGTCTAAGGGGGGCTACAGAGTCTAGAGTGGAGAGGCAGGTGGTGTTGAAAAGGGATGTAAGCTCTTCAGTGCTAAGATGGGAGGGAGAGGCTTCAATAGTGCAGGTGTTAGGGGCAGCTATGAAGGCAGTGGAGAACTTACTGGCAGTCGAGGGGTTAATGTTGCGAGAGAGACGTGCAGGGGGAAGGGGTTTGGGTGTGGGGAGTAACAGAGATAAGGTAAACATAACAGCAAGATGATCAGATGAGCATGCATTTGTTGTGATTAAACTGGACACTGGAAAACCAGATGTTAACACTAGATCTAGTGTATGGCCCAACCTGTGGGTAGAGTCAGTGACGAGCTGGGAGAGACCAAGCGAGTCAATCAGATGTAAAAAGTCTGACACCATAGGCTTGGAAGGGCAGCATACATGAATGTTAAAGTCTCCAAGGATCAAAACTTTGTCATGCTTTGACATAATAGTAGAGATAAAATCCGAAAATTGTAAAATAAAGTTCTTACTACTTGGCGGTCGATACACAAGAACAATTAGGAGGGGAGAGTCCAAGTCTAGCATAATCAACTGTACCTCGAAGCTGGAGAAATTGTCACAGTTGAGAGCGCGGCAGTTGAAGGTTTTTTTAAACAGCACGGCCAGACCTCCTCCTCGTCCGGAGGATCTGGGTGCGCTGAAGAAATTGCAGTCATTGGGGCATAATTCAACGAGAGGCGCAAACTCGCCAACGGTTAGCCAGGTTTCAGTTAGCAGTAGGAAGTCCAGTCCGTTTTTGATCACAAAGTCATTTAAGACGAATGTTTTGTTGGAGATGTGATTCGCGTTGATCAGAGCCATTTTCACTTCAACTGGGTCGGGGGCAGCAGTGATGGTATGATCCGATGACGGGGGTATCCACACCAGCGGGCGGAGGTTGTCAGAGACTACCCCCCCGCGTTTCGCGCGCGGCCTGGGGGGAATCCCCGCCATCGGCAGCCCATCCAGGTTTACGTTAAGTGTAATCGCGCGAAGTGAGATGTATCTCGGCTCCAGGGAACGTCTGTGGATGTAGTAGGAGCGCTGATCGGGTCCATCGTCGTAGAGCTGGAGGAGATGGCTCGGTGGAGAAGGAGAACGGGAACCGGCAAGGCTTCTCAGCTTAACCGAGGTACCTGCACGTTTACCCCGCCTTCTGAATCGCTTCCTCCGGTAACAGGGGCAGCGCGGAGCCCATACTCCCTCAGGAAGACGTGAGAACAGGCAGCGGTGAGTATTCCCGCCATTGGCGTCCGGGGTGCATATAGAGGGTCGAATGTTCAGTAGAGTTTGCCGATCATAGACGATAATGCTGTGTACAACACACACATACGACGGTACAAACAGAGCGAGGACAAACGAACAAATTAGGAGCAACAGCAAGCGATGACAAGCAGCCAACAACACTGGCGCGGCCATTTTGGAATGCTTGGAATGTGACAGCGTTAAGGTCCCTAAGAAGTGGGGTGACATGGGCCGACTTCGGTAGGTTTGAGATCAGGCGGGCCGCTGCGTTCTGAATGAGTTGAAGAGGCTTAGTGGCAGTGGCCGGGAGGCCAGCGAGCAGTGCATTGCAGTAGTCGAGGCGGGAGATGACTGTTGATTGGACGAGGAGTTGGGTGGCTTCTTTTGTCAGGAAGGGGCGGATCCTTCTGACGTTGCTCAGGAGGAATCGGCAGGTTCTGGTTGTCGCTGCGATGTGAGCAGAGAAGTTCAACTGGTCGTCGAGGACAACACCAAGGTTCTTGGCGGTCGGGGACGCAGTCACAGCTGCATTCTCGACTGTGATTGAAAGGTCGGTTAGGGGGGAGGATTTGGCCGGCAGGTGGAGCAATTCTGTTTTGCTTAGGTTCAGTTTGAGGTGGTTGGACGTCATCCAGGCTGAGATGTCGGACAGACAGGCCGAGATCCGCTCAGAGACGTGGATATCTGAGGGAGGGAAGGAGAGGAAGAGTTGAGTATCGTCGGCATAACAATGGTAGGAGAAGCCATGAGACGTGATAATGTTACCCAGTGATTTAGTGTAGAGGGAGAAGAGAAGGGGTCCTAGGACCGAGCCCTGGGGGACACCCGTCCGCAGGGGGCGGGTGGCCGACAGGGTCCCTCTCCATGACACTTGGTAGGAGCGGTCATTGAGGTATGATGACAGCCATGTCAGCGCAGAGCCAGCCACTCCCATTCCTGCGAGGGCCGCGAGGAGGATCTGGTGGTTGACTGTGTCGAAGGCTGCAGATAGATCTAGGAGAATCAGGACAGAGGAGAGGCCTTTCGCTTTTGCTAAGTGAAGTGCCTCTGTGACCGCAATGAGGACTGTCTCTGTGGAGTGACCAGTCCTGAAGCCTGACTGATTAGGGTCTAGGAGGTCATTCTGTAAGAGATAAGCAGTAAGTTGGTTGGATACAGCACGTTCAAGTGTTTTAGAAAGGAAGGAGAGAAGAGAGACAGGACGGTAGTTGCCTATGACGGTAGGGTTCAGGGTTGGTTTTTTTATGAGCGGCGTGACTCTGGCTTGTTTTAGGGAGGTGGGGATCACCCCCGAGTTGAGTGAGGAGTTGATGGTTGCAGTTAGGAATGGGAGGATGTCCGGTGCTATGGTCTGGAGGAGTGGGGAGGGTAGCTGGTCCAGCTGGCATGTAGTCGGACGGTTCGACGTTACCAGTGTCAGGGTCTCTGCTTCTGTAATGGGAGAGAAAGATGACAGAGTGAAGGATGAGGTTCTCGATTCAGCGTTTGGAATGGGTGGGGGTTGGGAGAAGGAGCTGCGGATGTTCTCCACTTTTTCCTCAAAGAAGATCGCAAAGTCTTCGGCAGAGAAAGATGAGGGACACATTAAGGTAGATGCAGTCGTCATTAAGACACAAGTAAACACCTTTAGGTAGATGCAGTCGTCATTAAGACACAAGTAAACACCTTTAGGTAGATGCAGTCGTCATTAAGACACAAGTAAACACATTAAGGTAGATGCACTAGTCATTAAGACACAAGTAAACACCTTTAGGTAGATGCAGTCGTCATTAAGACACAAGTAAACACATTTAGGTAGATGCAGTCGTCATTAAGACACAAGTAAACACCTTTAGGTAGATGCAGTCGTCATTAAGACACAAGTAAACACCTTTAGGTAGATGCCGTCGTCATTAAGACACAAGTAAACACCTTTAGGTAGATGCAGTCGTCATTAAGACACAAGTAAACACCTTTAGGTAGATGCAGTCGTCATTAAGACACAAGTAAACACCTTTAGGTAGATGCAGTCGTCATTAAGACACAAGTAAACACCTTTAGGTAGATGCAGTCGTCATTAAGACACAAGTAAACACCTTTAGGTAGATGCAGTCGTCATTAAGACACAAGTAAACACCTTTAGGTAGATGCAGTCGTCATTAAGACACAAGTAAACACCTTTAGGTAGATGCAGTCGTCATTAAGACACAACACATTAAGGTAGATGCAGTCGTCATTAAGACACAAGTAAACACCTTTAGGTAGATGCAGTCATCATTAAGACACAAGTAAACACCTTTAGGTAGATGCAGTCGTCATTAAGACACAAGTAAACACCTTTAGGTAGATGCAGTCGTCATTAAGACACAAGTAAACACCTTTAGGTAGATGCAGTCGTCATTAAGACACAAGTAAACACCTTTAGGTAGATGCAGTCGTCATTAAGACACAAGTAAACACCTTTAGGTAGATGCAGTCGTCATTAAGACACAAGTAAATACCTTTAGGTAGATGCAGTCGTCATTAAGACACAAGTAAACACATTTAGGTAGATGCAGTCGTCATTAAGACACAAGTAAACACCTTTAGGTAGATGCAGTCGTCATTAAGACACAAGTAAACACCTTTAGGTAGATGCAGTCGTCATTAAGACACAAGTAAACACCTTTAGGTAGATGCAGTCGTCATTAAGACACAAGTAAACACCTTTAGGTAGATGCAGTCGTCATTAAGACACAAGTAAACACCTTTAGGTAGATGCAGTCGTCATTAAGACACAAGTAAACACATTTAGGTAGATGCAGTCGTCATTAAGACACAAGTAAACACCTTTAGGTAGATGCAGTCGTCATTAAGACACAAGTAAACACCTTTAGGTAGATGCAGTCGTCATTAAGACACAAGTAAACACCTTTAGGTAGATGCAGTCGTCATTAAGACACAAGTAAACACCTTTAGGTAGATGCAGTCGTCATTAAGACACAAGTAAACACATTTAGGTAGATGCAGTAGTCATTAAGACACAAGTAAACACCTTTAGGTAGATGCAGTCATCATTAAGACACAAGTAAACACCTTTAGGTAGATGCAGTCGTCATTAAGACACAAGTAAACACCTTTAGGTAGATGCAGTCGTCATTAAGACACAAGTAAACACATTTAGGTAGATGCATTTTGAAGGGACGGTGTATAGTGTCAATTGACAATGAGAATGGACAGATAGCAATAATATAAAGTATAGATTTAGCTCTACAAACAGCCTCACGCACAATGAAACCTTATTATGATATGCTGGCCTTATAGAGTGGGTCCGTCTAATACCCGTGGCCGTCAATGTGTTAACCAGAGATCAGGGCCCCATTTCCTCACACGTCGCTCAACTCGTCCTGAAAGACGACGTCCGCGGTATCGGATTACCTTGTCCATTTGCATCTGGCCAACTGCGTTTGTTGAATGCAGATGCCAGGATTGATTAAACTCTACTTCCGTTGCAAAAAATGTGTGTATATCTTTAAGTTGATGTTAAAAAAGATTTAGTATGACTAATATTAAAAAGGTCTATACTTGGGTTGAGAAACCACACCCTCCATATGTAAATGCATGATGTCGTGGTGATGGGCGTGTTGTCGTGGTGATGGGCGTGTTGTCGTGGTGATGGGCGTGTTGTCGTGGTGATGGGCGTGTTGTCGTGGTGATGGGCGTGTTGTCGTGGTGATGGGCGTGTTGTCGTGGTGATGGGCGTGTTGTCGTGGTGATGGGCGTGTTGTCGTGGTGATGGGCGTGTCGTCTTTACCACTTGGGTGGCGTTCTGCGCTTGTCTCTGTTCCGGCGCACGTCCTTCCTCTCTGGCTTTCACCGACTGAAGGATGGCAAAGATGTTTTTGGAGAAGTTCTAAAAAAGAAATAAAAAATGAAGAAGATAGTTCCCTGGTAAGACAACAGGCCAGTCAGGTGACACATCAGTAACAAAGACAGAGGCTGACATCATCTTGGAATACAACAGACTGAAAACATCAAGCTAAATCTCATGCTGAGTTGCTATAACTCCCTCTACATCTCTCCTGATGCAATGCTGCCACCTGCAGGCACAGCACTAGCATGACATGACAAGATGAGGTTAAGTTATGGTCATCTTGGGGGGCGCTCCAGTAGCACCACATATCGCGCTGTGCCGCATGCCTTCCCCTCCCGTTTCACCCTCTCTCCTCTGTCGGTCCTGCGTGACCAAAAAAGCTGAAAATGCTATAAATAAAATCAAAGAAAAAGTCATCTCCCCCCCCAGGGTGAAGGCAGTGGAATATAATGAACCTGAAAAGTACATATCTGCTTTTTTCTCTCCATGGTGATGGATAGTTCAGTTTGCTTAGTGAAGAGCCAAGACCCCTTCACTGCCACACGACAGCCCGTTAACCCTTTCACTGTGACAATACAGAAGGTTAGCCCTTTACTATCACACAACCGACGGCGATGCTCCATCATTAGCATCATTAGCTCTGCGGATGCTAAAGGGTTAACGGTAGGGATGTCCGATATTATCTGGCTACCGATATTATTGGCCGATATTGGCATTAAAATGTGATATCGGAAATGATCGGTATAGGTTAAAAAAATATATATAATAATCTATTATTATAAAAAAAATACATTTATTTAACCTTTATTTACCCAGGCAAGCAAGTAAGAACAAATCCTGGTTTTATTTATTGTCAAAAGTATGCATAATGTTGTGTTAATTCCATGACAAGAGATATGTAATGTTAATTACCTGAAATTATTACGTTTTTTGGGGGGGGGGGGGAACCCTGCATATATCGGTATCGGTTGATATCGGTATCGTAAATTAAGAGTTGGACAATATTGGTATATCGGTATCGGTAAAAAAGCCAATATCGAGCATCCCTAGTTAACAGTGAATGTCAGATAAACATTAGAGACACAAAGGCTGTGTCCCGTTCTCTCTGTACTACATGTCAAACAGATCATGCGTGTGCAGGGCTCGACATTAACACACGCCACCCGCCAAATGCTGGTAGAATTCGGCCGTGGCGTGTAACTCCGTCACTCTTACCACCCACTTTGGGCGGGTGACCTTTTTCTTTCTTTTTCCCATCACCGCGAAATCACACAAATCATTCCACGTCGCGCAAGACTTTTTTCCGACGTTTTCGCTAATGGAAGGGGCATTTGGGAAGTTATAGAACCGACCGTGATCTACCCCCCTGTGCATATTTTCGTGGGGATCGGAATACGGGTGCGAGCCAGGGTTCGAAATTAACAGGGGCTCGGGGCAAAATGCCCTTGAAAATGGACAGAATGCCCTTGAAAATCATTTAAGGGGGGCACCAAATGCCCCCGACAGTTTACTAATTATATATATATTATTATATATTATATGGAGACATTAACATTACGTTTTGTTTCATTTATGTGAATAGTTTATTTTTATTTACAAGTGAACCAAACTTCTCCTCCATTGCAAACACGCAAGTTGACACAACGCTCCGAGTCCCAGCTGTGACACCCAAGTTCACCCCTGTGCGCACACTAGCTTTTGATCCGAGGGCGATGTCGACGTCACTCCTCCCCCTCTCATCTTTGGCAGGTGAGAAGCTGGCATTTTGAAGAGACAGACAAGATGGAGCGTTTTTTATTAAACTATAAAAACAAGGAAACGGGGCCCGAGAAGCAGATTCCCGGGGCCCAGGTCCTCAAATAAAAAAATGTAAAGCGGAGTACGGTGGAGTCGTGGGGATTAGACTGGTTAGGGGTTGAGGAGGATGCTACAGGCCAACACATTATTTATTGTAAAGCGTGTCGTGAGACTCCAGCTGCAAACACGGCTAATGTCCGAGGAGCGTGTGTTGATCTTTTTGTCCGCGGGACTACGACAGTCAAGAAATACAGCGCCTTGCGCCACCAAGACAGCCGCGGTCACAACATGGCATATGGTAAGTGTCGACAATGTTTTATAATTTGTATGTTAATTTGCTTGAACGTTAGCGGGTTTCTTTGCTAACTTAGGTAACGTCATTGCAATAGGCCACGTTTAGTACCACGTTTTGGACAGGCCGCAGGCAGCAGGTGTAATTGTGCTTTATACAGTTTTTGATGATTGTTTTCCGTGTTTATGTTGTTCACAGAAGCGTGGACGAACAAACTGAAACACAACGAGCCCATCGTCCAGTCAGTTATGAAAATGAATGCCGACCTGTTAAGCAGAATGGTCAAGTTATTTGACATAACGTACCACCTAGCAAAACAAGAGCTGCCGTTCACGTACTTCCCATCCCTGATCACCCTTGAGAAAAGGCATGGAGTAGATTTGGGGGGAACTTATGCAAACGACAAACAGGCACGAGTCTTCACGCAATTCCTGGCTGAGGACATACAAAGTCAGATGACCGAGGAGATCACATCAGCCAGATATGTCAGCATTCTGGTGGATGGCAGCACAGACAGACGAGCCTGTGAAAAGGAGGTGGTGTCGCCAAGTTCATGGATAAAGGAATTCCATCAATGAAATTTCTCGGGTAAGAAAAATATTCAAGACAAATGTCTAAACTCGGATACTAAGTTACTGTATATTAGGTATTTTTAAGCGAGCGACGGCAGGCAACACACTGTAAAAACTGAGCGAGCGTCATCTGGTCATTTTATATCAGGCTGTCCGCTAATTTTATTCAACCAAAACTGTATAAAATGCAATTCATAAATGGTTCAAATTAATTGAATTCAGCTCAATTCGATTTCAAATAGCAGTCTTTTTTATTATGTAGCCTATAGGTTACTAATAATTATTTAATAAATATGAATGAACCCCAATCCCAGTTTTTACAGTGCAGCAAGGACAATGATGAAATAACATGACTTCTACTGGTGTATCAGTTATAATATAAATTAATTTACCAATACATTCATTGATCAATAATAACCTACGTATTATTACCATGCTACTTATGTCAATGAGTTCATATTGTGCTTGATGCATTTCAGTCATGCTCCGCTAGTTATATTCCTTTTTACGTCTCTCTCGCTCTCTCTCTCCTCTCGCTCTCTCTCGATAGACTCATTCATTGGTTGCGCGGTATTTGGGAAAATAATACGTTTAATAATAAGTAAGAACACTGGGATTGGGGTTCATTCATATTTATTAAATAAGTATTAACATATACATAATAAAAACGACCGTTTTGAAATCGAATCGAGCTGAATTCAATGAATTTGAACCATTTATTAATTGCATTTTACACAGTTTTAGTTTAATACAATTAGCTGATAGTTTAAAAGTGACCAGATGACGCTCAGTTTTTACAGTGTGGGTCATATGTCTTGTCCCTTTTTGATAGAATTGCAGAAGCAGCGAACACAACAGCAAGCGGAATCCTTGATTGCATAAACTCCGTCATGGTGTCGAAAGGGTGACATGCCTTGGCTGGGTTAGGGTTAGGGTGACATGCCTTGGCTGGGTTAGGGTTAGGGTGACATGCCTTGGCTGGGTTAGGGTTAGGGTGACATGCCTTGGCTGGGTTAGGGTTAGGGTGACATGCCTTGGCTGGGTTAGGGTTAGGGTGACATGCCTTGGCTGGGTTAGGGTTAGGGTGACATGCCTTGGCTGGGTTAGGGTTAGGGTGACATGCCTTGGCTGGGTTAGGGTTAGGGTGACATGCCTTGGCTGGGTTAGGGTTAGGGTGACATGCCTTGGCTGATGGGAATCCATTGCGTTGCACATCGTCTAGAATTGGCCTGCAAGGATGCATTTAAAGACAGTTACTTCAACGAGGTTTGTAGTAGTTATAAACGTTATTTTAATAATAATATAACAATATAATAATTTAAATTTAAATCATTATTAATTTAGTATATGGAATTTGGCATTACATTCATTTAGTATGTTTTTGGCATCAATTTCATTTAATTTTGTTCAACAAATGTAATGGTTTCTTTATGACTGTAACTGCAACCAGAGTAAATAAAAAATCTTTCTGGAGACTCGGACAAAAATAAAGTGAATGATTTTCTTGTTTTTCAGATTGATGGCTTTTTGTCATCATATGCCACATTCTATCGAACGTCTCCAAAACTTGTTCGTGAACTTGGTGAAATGGCTGCCATACTGGAAGGGTCCATTCTAATGCCAGCCAAGGTAGAGGGCAAATCTTTTTTTTGCAGTATGCTTATCTTTTGTATAGGTTGGTTTTATATGTATTCACAACATGAGCGGTGTTGTTTGAGGTCATTAATTGAGTTGTATTTTTTAAATGATATGGATGTTTAATAACCGTTTATCATAAAAATTCAGTGCCCCCGAAACACACAAAAAAGCCCCCGAAAATCAATTAAGGGGGGCAAAAAAAAAAACTTGAAAAAAAATGTTAATTTCTAACCCTGGTGGGAGCTCACACAAAATCGCAGTTGCCCCCCACTTTGGCTACCGAGAGTCATAGTTACTCCTGCCGTTTACCTGCGCTCTATTGCCCGCCTGTGGAGGTCAGGAAACCTTGACCTTTGACCCCCCCCCCCCCCCTCTCCCATTTGGCGTTAGATGTTATTTTAGCACACACACCACACTGACATTTTGGATTAGATATTATTTTAGATGTTTCTGTTCAAATAGAATCTTATGTCCAAACAAATGCATGCAGTTACATAGTCCAATTACCTATATGTAGAACTTTTTGGGCGGGGGGATTTCTGGCTGGTGAAAATGCAGAGTGGCACTAGCCCCAGCGGTGAGCCAAAAGGTTAACGTCCAGCCCCGTGTGTATGAACACTAAAGGGTTAACGTCCAGCCCCGTGTGTATGAACACTAAAGGGTTAACGTCCAGCCCTGTGTGTATGAACACTAAAGGGTTAACGTCCAGCCCCGTGTGTATGAACACTAAAGGTTAACGTCCAGCCCCGTGTGTATGAACACTAAAGGTTAACGTCCAGCCCCGTGTGTATGAACACTAAAGGTTAACGTCCAGCCCCGTGTGTATGAACACTAAAGGGTTAACGTCCAGCCCCGTGTGTATGAACACTAAAGGTTAACGTCCAGCCCCGTGTGTATGAACACTAAAGGTTAACGTCCAGCCCCGTGTGTATGAACACTAAAGGTTAACGTCCAGCCCCGTGTGTATGAACACTAAAGGTTAACGCCCAGCCCCGTGTGTATGAACACTAAAGGTTAACGTCCAGCCCCGTGTGTATGAACACTAAAGGTTAACGTCCAGCCCCGTGTGTATGAACACTAAAGGGTTAACGTCCAGCCCCGTGTGTATGAACACTAAAGGTTAACGTCCAGCCCCGTGTGTATGAACACTAAAGGTTAACGTCCAGCCCCGTGTGTATGAACACTAAAGGTTAACGTCCAGCCCCGTGTGTATGAACACTAAAGGTTAACGTCCAGCCCCGTGTGTATGAACACTAAAGGTTAACGTCCAGCCCCGTGTGTATGAACACTAAAGGTTAACGTCCAGCCCCGTGTGTATGAACACTAAAGGTTAACGTCCAGCCCCGTGTGTATGAACACTAAAGGTTAACGTCCAGCCCCGTGTGTATGAACACTAAAGGTTAACGTCCAGCCCCGTGTGTATGAACACTAAAGGTTAACGTCCAGCCCCGTGTGTATGAACACTAAAGGTTAACGTCCAGCCCCGTGTGTATGAACACTAAAGGTTAACGTCCAGCCCCGTGTGTATGAACACTAAAGGTTAACGTCCAGCCCCGTGTGTATGAACACTAAAGGGTTAACGTCCAGCCCCGTGTGTATGAACACTAAAGGTTAACGTCCAGCCCCGTGTGTATGAACACTAAAGGGACCGACTACATGACTGTCTCTATCCCACGACTCTCCAGGCTCCAGTGGGATTCAAGTTCTATTCTAGGCTTTGGAAATTCCAGCTTCACAGTTGTTACAAAACTCTTGTTAGTTGAACTCTGACCTTTCCGGAGCTCTGCAGGATGGTGGTCCTGGTCCTCCACACCCGCTCCCGGCTGACGATGTCCCGGGTGACGTCCACCTCCGCGTCCACGAAGCTGCGCTGCTTCAGGATGATGTCGTCGTCCAGGTCCGTCTTGATGGTGGAGCGCTTCTTGGCCATGATCTTGGCCTTGATGGCGGCGATCTTCTCCACGGACATGGCCTCCGACAGGGATCTGGGGGCGAGGAGGGCAGAGGTGGCATTAGGGAGGTGAGGGATGTTCTCACGGCCTCCGACAGGGATCTGGGGGCGAGGAGGGCAGAGGTGGCATTAGGGAGGTGAGGGATGTTCTCACGGCCTCCGACAGGGATCTGGGGGCGAGGAGGGCAGAGGTGGCATTAGGGAGGTGAGGGATGTTCTCACGGCCTCCGACAGGGATCTGGGGGCGAGGAGGGCAGAGGTGGCATTAGGGAGGTGAGGGATGTTCTCACGGCCTCCGACAGGGATCTGGGGGCGAGGAGGGCAGAGGTGGCATTAGGGAGGTGAGGGATGTTCTCACGGCCTCAGACAGGGATCTGGGGGCGAGGAGGGCAGAGGTGGCATTAGGGAGGTGAGGGATGTTCTCACGGCCTCCGACAGGGATCTGGGGGCGAGGAGGGCAGAGGTGGCATTAGGGAGGTGAGGGATGTTCTCACGGCCTCCGACAGGGATCTGGGGGCGAGGAGGGCAGAGGTGGCATTAGGGAGGTGAGGGATGTTCTCACGGCCTCCGACAGGGATCTGGGGGCGAGGAGGGCAGAGGTGGCATTAGGGAGGTGAGGGATGTTCTCACGGCCTCCGACAGGGATCTGGGGGCGAGGAGGGCAGAGGTGGCATTAGGGAGGTGAGGGATGTTCTCACGGCCTCCGACAGGGATCTGGGGGCGAGGAGGGCAGAGGTGGCATTAGGGAGGTGAGGGATGTTCTCACGGCCTCAGACAGGGATCTGGGGGCGAGGAGGGCAGAGGTGGCATTAGGGAGGTGAGGGATGTTCTCACGGCCTCAGACAGGGATCTGGGCGAGGAGGGCAGAGGTGGCATTAGGGAGGTGAGGGATGTTCTCACGGCCTCAGACAGGGATCTGGGCGAGGAGGAGGGCAGAGGTGGCATTAGGGATGGGACAGAATAGAGCTAGTAGGGATGGGACAGAATATTCGAAAATTCGAATAATTGTGTCCGTTATTAAGATCGATTTCATTTTTTTTTCAATCGAATATTCGTAAAAAAAATGTATTGCTAATTGATCAAAAAGATGCACATGATACTGTTTCTCTTTGTTTATCAAAGCCGGTTGATAGGCCAATGCAATGCTGTTATTATAGGCTACGATGGTGAATGGTGTTATTTAGATTTATTCTCGGTCAGCTGATAATTTTTTTTTCAAAAAATTTAATATAATAAAAAAAAAATCATGATCCAGTACTTGACCAAGATGTGGGAACCTCAACC
The DNA here is from genome assembly GCF_963971535.1 of Notolepis coatsorum. Taxonomy (NCBI): domain Eukaryota; kingdom Metazoa; phylum Chordata; class Actinopteri; order Aulopiformes; family Paralepididae; genus Notolepis; species Notolepis coatsorum. Next base: position 111,712,118 of record NC_140181.1, on the reverse strand, counting down.
AATCGTGATCCAGTACTTGAACAAGCTGTGGGAACCTCATCCAATCATGATCCAGTACTTGAACAAGCTGTGGGAACCTCAACCAATCGTGATCCAGTACTTGACCAAGCTGTGGGAACCTCATCCAATCATGATCCAGTACTTGACCAAGCTGTGGGAACCTCAACCAATCGTGATCCAGTACTTGAACAAGCTGTGGGAACCTCAACCAATCGTGATCCAGTACTTGACCAAGCTGTGGGAACCTCAACCAATCGTGATCCAGTACTTGACCAAGCTGTGGGAACCTCAACCAATCGTGATCCAGTACTTGAACAAGCTGTGGGAACCTCAACCAATCGTGATCCAGTACTTGAACAAGCTGTGGGAACCTCAACCAATCGTGATCCAGTACTTGAACAAGCTGTGGGAACCTCAACCAATCGTGATCCAGTACTTGAACAGCTGTTTACAACGACCAGGACGCGTCTATTCGAATACCAACCGGTTCATGCTTCCGCGTTCGCGTTTTGCGCTCTGATTGGCCACTGATGTTTCTGGTCGCACCAATCGTGTGACGGCAAGTTCTTTCGCCGGTTAAAGGAAAACTCCAACATTTTGGGAAATTAGCTTATTTAACATCTTCCCTGGAGTTAGACAAGAAGATACATACCTTTTTTGTCTCTGTGCGTGCATTTAGCTTAGGGAACAGTCGCTCTGTTAGCGTAGCTTAGCTTCATCACTGGAAGTGGGGGAGGGTTTGAGCCTGACGTTCCCTACAGTGCCCTACAGTCACGAAATACACTCCAAATACAACTCCAAAACGTTCCTGTAAACATGTTGTGACCTGTGTATTTACCACGTGGAGATATTAAAAATAATTGAATTCGACAATTATGTTTTCTAAGCAGATATACTCTGAACTATTTTTTGCCGAACGACTCCTCTCTGAGCGCAGTCAGTGATTTCTATGTGAAGCCGTGTTTGTTTACATTCTCATTCATTCAAAGGATCCGAACCGATTGAAGTTTATGGATACCATGACTTAAAATCCTCTTACCTTGACGATTAAAAGCCTCCCCAATTTAGAAAACAGTAATCCAATGGCTGGTATTGATATACTACTAACTACTGCACGCTAACGGAGCTAACCGGACACTCAAGCAGATAACGAGAGCAATGACTTCCTTTCTGGGGGGTTTCAAAATAAAAGAGCGACGTCTATAGCAGCGGTATACGTTTACTTTAGGTTAGTTGTAACGTTAGTTTAGGTTCGTGTTAACGTTAGATAATGTACAAAATAAACGTATTCCGCTGCTATAGACGTCGCTCTTTTATTTTGAAACCCCCCAGAAAGGAAGTCATTGCTCTCGTTATCTGCTTGAGTGTCCGGTTAGCTCCGTTAGCGTGCAGTAGTTAGTATATCAATACCAGCCATTGGATTACTGTTTTCTAAATTGGGGAGGCTTTTAATCGTCAAGGTAAGAGGATTTTAAGTCATGGTATCCATAAACTTCAATCGGTTCGGATCCTTTGAATGAATGAGAATGTAAACAAACACGACTTCACGTAGAAATCACTGACTGCGCTCAGAGAGGAGTCGTTCGGCAAAAAATAGTTCAGAGTATATCTGCTTAGAAAACATAATTGTCGAATTCAATTATTTTTAATTTCTCCACGTGGTAAATACATAGGTCACAACATGTTTACAGGAACGTTTTGGAGTTGTATTTGGAGTGTATTTCGTGACTGTAGGGCACTGTAGGGAACGTCAGGCTCAAACCCTCCCCCACTTCCAGTGATGAAGCTAAGCTACGCTAACAGAGCGACTGTTCCCTAAGCTAAATGCACGCACAGAGACAAAAAAGGTATGCATCTTCTTGTCTAACTCCAGGGAAGATGTTAAATAAGCTAATTTCCCAAAATGTTGGAGTTTTCCTTTAAGCTTAGGCACTCTTTCGAAGTTGGTTAAGGTTAGAGTTTGTCTTAGAGCAGGGCGATAGAACACCAGCCCTGATTCCAAACTCTAACCTTAACCAACTTCGAAAGAGTCGCCTACGCTTAACCAGTGATAAATCGCAAAACGCGAACGCGGAAGCATGAACCGGTTGGTATTCGAATAGACGCGACCAGGACCCACCCACGCCGGGTTTCCCACCCTCCAACACCGCCAATTGTGTTAGTGTGGACGGTCGGCCAAGCCGGAGGCACCACAGCTGGATTCGATCCCACTGTCTCTGTGGTGGTAGACGGACGCTTAGTCCGCTGCACCACCCGGCCGACCCTTTAAATGCCGTTTTTTATAGAAAAGAAAATCGGATCCAATATTTATGGCTTAAAATCAATTTCCGACAATTAGTTACACTTTAGATAATTATATTTCTTGATTCAGAACTATTTTATCGTGGATGAACAAAACTTTCAATGTGAATGGTTGATTTGAATTTCAAGTTTTTTTTTAAACACCTTGTAAAAATGTTTGCAGTTTAAGGAATTCCAGGCCTTTAACACTTTCTGTGCCGTTCACGTAGTCCTACGTTTCTGTGGCCCGACCGTTGAGTGCCGGAAAACAGAGTGCCGTATAGATGAAAACTATTTCTGTTTTTTGCACGTTGACCGGAAGAAACACACTGACAATCGACAGCGTTATTAGATCCATAGCTATAATATAAAATATAGGTTTAGCTCTACAAACAAGGTGAGCGCTTACATGGGGTTAATGGGTGGCAAGGCCTATGCACTTCCCGGAAGGGGCGTGGCACCCAATGTGTTAAAGCAAAAATCAAGCACTTTAAGCACTTCAAGGACCTTGTGCGAACCCTGGCATTGATATGTGTGAATAGTTTTGGTGCACAAGCCTTGCACCTGATCTGGTCCATTAGGGTTAGGGTTAGCATCACCTGATCTGGTCTGTTAGGGTCAGGAAGCATCACCTGATCTGGTCTGTTAGGGTCAGGAAGCATCACCTGATCTGGTCTGTTAGGGTCAGGAAGCATCACCTGATCTGGTCTGTTAGTGTCAGGAAGCATCACCTGGGCCCCGTTCCATGTACCGGGATAACCGAGTTAGCCGGATAACTTTATCAGGCTAACTGTGTTAGCCTGACTTTCCGATTTCATGTACCTGGATTTCCCAAATCACCATGACAACATATCCAAAAGTTTGAGCCTGCTCGAAAGCAGAGTTCAAGTTCAAGTTAGCCTGAACTATCGCCACGCCCCCGCAAAGAAGTGACAGCCCGTTTCCTGAAACTATTCCCACAGTCTACGATCTGCATTATACCATTCTGAATTACGTTTTTGTGCTCCATTCTTCCAGAGGGGGCTTTTGAAATGTAAAATAGACCCAAAATGCTGATATTAAATTCACTTTGTCCTAAATAATGCACGTTATATATACCGTGGCGACGGTGGCGCTCGCTCGTGCGATGTACACATGATGTGGTTATTTTAATTGTAACTGGGATTAAGATGTCTGATGAGATGCGCTGTTTGACGGATTTGAGAAATTGAATGAGCCGTTGACGTCACATTAATGAATGAGGATGAAGAGATAAACTTCATTCAAGACAACGGATATTCTAAACACGGGTCTCTCGTTCATTAATGTATAAACAATGAATTTATCCCATCTGGCCCAGTGGCCCAGCGGTAGTGCTCATCCCTGCCAGTTCAGCGACGTGTTTCCAATATGATTTTTTTGAATATAATATTAATGATTATACGCCAAAGTAGCCTGGTTTTAAGTTAAAATATTATAAATCTACATGCATTGAGGATGTCATTCTTTATATAGCTCTCAACGTGCACCAAATTGAATTATTCCTATATTGCAAAAAGAAGGAAAAGACTAGGGCCTTGAACCCCGGTCGTCCGTGTGAAAGTCAAAAGAAGAACCCGTTACACCACAGAGAAGATAAGTAAAAGATTGACTATACATCAATCAATGGGTAAGAGAGCCGTATCGTAATTCTGTATAACAGTTAACTAATAATTTTCGCTAGCAAGATCTCATTTGATTATTCAATCCAGCAGGCAAGTTTAAAGAAATATAATCTGATTGATTGAGGTAATGAGGGACTTAGAATTAGCCTATAGATAACGCATTTAACTTGTCGGCGAGGCGATTGAGCCTATTGCAATCTGTCAATAAAGTCTTAAATCAATTAATCAATCAATGCCGTTGAGAATCAGGGTCTCTGCCATCGATACGTGCTGGCTTTCCACCTAAAACGGGAGCGCGCATCTAGCCTGACTTGAGCCTGACTCTCAAGTCTGGCTTGAGTTAACGAGACTGAATCCTCCTTTGTGAAACAGGAAAATCCCGGCTTTGAACATCGGGTTAACTGAAGCTGGATAATGGACATGTTGATCGACTTAGTTGAACCACGTACATGGAACGGGGCCCAGATCTGGTCTGTTAGTGTCAGGAAGCATCACCTGATCTGGTCTGTTAGGGTCAGGAAGCATCACCTGATCTGGTCTGTTAGGGTCAGGAAGCATCACCTGATCTGGTCTGTTAGTGTCAGGAAGCATCACCTGATCTGGTCTGTTAGGGTCAGGAAGCATCACCTGATCTGGTCTGTTAGTGTCAGGAAGCATCACCTGATCTGGTCTGTTAGTGTCAGGAAGCATCACCTGATCTGGTCTGTTAGTGTCAGGAAGCATCACCTGATCTGGTCTGTTAGGGTCAGGAAGCATCACCTGATCTGGTCTGTTAGGGTCAGGAAGCATCACCTGATCTGGTCTGTTAGGGTCAGGAAGCATCACCTGATCTGGTCTGTTAGGGTCAGGAAGCATCACCTGATCTGGTCTGTTAGGGTCAGGAAGCATCACCTGATCTGGTCTGTTAGGGTCAGGAAGCATCACCTGATCTGGTCTGTTAGGGTCAGGAAGCATCACCTGATCTGGTCTGTTAGTGTCAGGAAGCATCACCTGATCTGGTCTGTTAGGGTCAGGAAGCATCACCTGATCTGGTCTGTTAGTGTCAGGAAGCATCACCTGATCTGGTCTGTTAGTGTCAGGAAGCATCACCTGATCTGGTCCGTCTGCACGCTGCCTTCCTTGTGTCCTTCCAGACGGGCGGCCAGGCGCTCCTTGTCCAGACGCACTCGTTCCTCATCCTATACAACAGGGGTCGTTTTAACAAACCAAAAAGAAAAGGGGAGGAAATGCACACATGTGCTGGTGAGGTGCTGGACTACTAGGGACGGGGACCGAATCCGGTACTTTTAAGGGGATCGACCGAATCACGCCGGTGCCACATTTCGGTACTGTAAAAAAAATTATAAAAAGTTCACGCGCACAATACACGCTTACCTAGGATTTTACTTGATTCAACAACAACAAAGCAGTCGGGGCGATGGCAAGCCGAAAACGATCGCAAGTGTGGTTACAATTAACAAAGCTAGATGCAGACAACGCTCGCTGCAATATTATATATTATATTAACAAATTGTTCTAAATAATAATAATAAATCATTTGAAGTTTAGACAATTTTCTTTTTTACAACCGAGGTAGGTAGGTTAAATGTTTTAGACTAAAGTACCGAAAAAAAGGGTCCGGTTGGGTACCAGTATCGATTCACAGGTACCGGTATCGGTTTAAATGTGAACGGAACGGTACCCAACCCTATGGACTACAGGGCTCAATCAAACTTTAAAAAAATGTGTGCCGTCAGGCGATTAAAAAAAATGTATCCAATTAATTACAGGATTTGTAATTAATGAATCGCATTTTAATCGGATAACCATTTTATGCCTGATATTCTATAATCATATTTCAAATGGCATGTGTCCGGGTGGCAGAATTCAGTACTGTATCTACAAAACCTTCTGTTTAATCCTCTTCCATCTATTAATTTGCTTAGATTTTTCAGGTCTGGTCAATTTGAGCATAGTGTTATTCACAGTCAAAGATAAAAAATTTTTATTGATATTCTCATTTGGTTCATTACAATGTACTCAAGCCTAGTAACAGACACAGTACTTCTGACACTGGGAATACATTCCCTGAGATCCATAGATGTCCCTAGAATCAGATACCAAGAACATGGACAATATAAAAAAAAAGTCTGTAAATGTGTATTCTACGTTTTTTTTTTGATCCACTTTTTATCCCATTTTCTATATTTTCTCCCATCCCAATTTCGTATCATCCAATTCAACCCTCCCCTGTCACGAACGCTGTTTCTTGCCTCCCACAAGCCGGCTGCAATGTGGACTAAGTCATACATAGCACGAGTCCCCTCCGGTACTTGAGGTAACAGCAGTCGCATCTTTTCACCTGCGCAGCTCGATCTCTCAGTGGCGAGGAGTAACGTGTGGGAGGCTCACGCTGCCCCCGACACTTCCTGATTCTACTGCGCAGGCGCACCAACCGACCTGTAGGAGTCGCTGTCCACAACGCCCGATCCCCACCCTTCAGTTTCCCTCCCCTTAATACGGCCAATGTGTATTACTGTGGACGACCAGCTAAACTGAAAGCAATGTGGAGCGCTGGGCTCGAACAGGCGATCCCAGCGTCTCCGCATTCGTGGCGAGCGCCTTGCCCACTACGCCACATAGCCGCCTGTATTCTACGTTCTTATGGAATGAATGAGATAAAAAAAATTTAAAATTTTTTTTTTTTTTTTTGTAATACATTTTGAGTTCATTTTCATAACGCGATAAACTGACGGCACTAAAAAAAATACTTGCCGCACACGCATAGTTCCATCATGTTCCAAGATGTCTTGATGGACTATGGGGTGTGGGACTGCCACCGGTCTATACGCCACTCACTCAGTCATGGACCTTCTTTGAGGGATATTTTTAGAACACATGCGCAGATCATGTAGACGTTTCTAGCGACGGCATTCTCGGCATTTCTCCCGAAATTATCCTCAAACACCATTATTCCACTTTCAATTGCCAGATATTAACAAGACAAAAGCTGTGCCCAGCTGCTAAAAAGCACTGTAGAGCAAGTTGATTTCCTGCTAACATGCGTACCTTTGTGTATTTCCTCGGTTCTCCGACTTGACGGGCCATGACATTACATTGCAAGTGAACAGTAGCTTAGGTCATGCTAATAACCTTGGTTCTCTGAAGACCGTGTGCAATTCCAAATGTCTTTATTCAGATAAATATCGATATTTTTATTATTATTGAAACAACAAATGTATGTTTATTTTGCAGCAATTCTTTGTTGTTCCCACCATCTTTAGTGTTACAGATTTCCCCGTTGTCATTTTGGAGAAGGAGTGCACTGCATATTGAACGCACAGTGCAGAGTTGCAATTCAACTGAATTTACATGAAATGGGGATGTTTTAACTCAAACATGCCACAAGACCTAGTATTTTAGATATATCTATATATATATATATATATTCTGCACGGTGATTGATTGAAAACTTTATTAACAGATTGCAGAATGGGTACAATACAGTACGGCTCAATACACACAATTGTTAAGGGGATGCAGACCAGAGAAAGACTTTCGTCTTGTTTACATCAGGGTCCCCCATTTTCAATTCATAATTAATTTTAAGTAAGGGTGCAACTTGCTCCGTGCAATCCATTCTTTGTGGATCTAGCCCCTAGTATTTTAGTATAGTCTAAAGTATTAAAAAAGAAAATTAAAACGCCAGTTATAGATATCACGCAGTTATCGATAAGTGGTCTCAGCCTTAAAGATTATTATATTATGGAGCCATTGTTAAGCCAACCGTCTATACAGCTAGCGTCGGCTGCCTCTCAACACAGTGGAACTGCTAAATGCTTGCAGGGCGGAAGGGGGTCACCTTGAAATGATTAATGAATGCTTTAAATACCAACGCATGGTGGGGACGATATATGGCCCGCTAGTGTTAGCTAGCAAGTGGAATCAAACAACGTTCAAATTCCACAACTGGCTGTGCCTAGTACATATAAAACGTTAGTCACCATGGGTCTGGGCGGTTTCGTGCTCGTTCAATAAATAATCATTACTATTTTTAAGTTTAACAAACCAGACAGAAGCCTAAGCAATATCACTGACAAATGATCATTAAAACATGCTTCTAATGGGTGTGGAATGTTGCAGGTCAAATGTGTCAATATATTTACCTCGATTCTTGGCTTCTTGGCTTCAGACGCCTCGTCAGCTGCTCGCTTGACTGAGAACAGAAGGTTATCATTTCCTTTTGAGGAAAAACTGCACAAACTCTTAAACCAGGTGTGTGAGAAAAATAAATATTACCAACTGAACAAAGGAGAAGCCTTGCAAACATGTTATACACACATACTTAAACACAAACATGTTATACACACATACTTAAACACAAACATGTTATACACACATACTTAAACACAAACATGTTATACACACATACTTAAACACAAACATGTTATACACACATACTTAAACACAAACATGTTATACACACATACTTAAACACAAACATGTTATACACACATACTTAAACACAAACATGTTATACACACATACTTAAACACAAACATGTTATACACACATACTTAAACACAAACATGTTATACACACATACTTAAACACAAACATGTTATACACACATACTTAAACACAAACATGTTATACACACATACTTGAACACAAACATGTTATACACACACTTGAACACAAACATGTTATACACACATACTTAAACACAAACATGTTATACACACATACTTAAACACAAACATGTTATACACACATACTTAAACACAAACATGTTATACACACATACTTAAACACAAACATGTTATACACACATACTTAAACACAAACATGTTATACACACATACTTAAACACAAACATGTTATACACACATACTTAAACACAAACATGTTATACACACATACTTAAACACAAACATGTTATACACACATACTTAAACACAAACATGTTATACACACATACTTAAACACAAACATGTTATACACACATACTTAAACACAAACATGTTATACACACATACTTAAACACAAACATGTTATACACACATACTTAAACACAAACATGTTATACACACATACTTAAACACAAACATGTTATACACACATACTTAAACACAAACATGTTATACACACATACTTAAACACAAACATGTTATACACATACTTAAACACAAACATGTTATACACACATACTTAAACACAAACATGTTATACACACATACTTAAACACAAACATGTTATACACACATACTTAAACACAAACATGTTATACACACACTTAAACACAAACATGTTATACACACATACTTAAACACAAACATGTTATACACACACTTGAACACAAACATGTTATACACACACACACATACTTAAACACAAACATGTTATACACACATACATTACTTAAACACAAACATGTTATAACAGACCACGTGTTGAACAGGGGGACAATAGTATAGTATAGCTCCGCATCCGCGGAGCTAATGATGGAGCATCGCCGTCGGTTGCGTGATAGTAAAGGGCTAACCTTCTGTATTGTCACCGTGAAAGGGTTAACCGGCTGTCGTGTGGCAGTGAAAGGGTTAAAGTGGCACGAAAGATGTGCCAGTGGTGTTGTAATGGATGCATAACCGTTAGCTTACCGACAGTCCTCTGGTCTCCTGGAGGTCTCAGTGAGCAGCTTACTGACAGTCCTCTGGTCTCCTGGAGGTCTCAGTGAGCAGCTTACTGACAGTCCTCTGGTCTCCTGTCTGGAGGTCTCAGTGAGCAGCTTACTGACAGTCCTCTGGTCTCCTGGAGGTCTCAGTGAGCAGCTTACTGACAGTCCTCTGGTCTCCTGTCTGGAGGTCTCAGTGAGCAGCTTACTGACAGTCCTCTGGTCTCCTGGAGGTCTCAGTGAGCAGCTTACCGACAGTCCTCTGGTCTCCTGGAGGTCTCAGTGAGCAGCTTACTGACAGTCCTCTGGTCTCCTGGAGGTCTCAGTGAGCAGCTTACTGACAGTCCTCTGGTCTCCTGGAGGTCTCAGTGAGCAGCTTACTGACAGTCCTCTGGTCTCCTGGAGGTCTCAGTGAGCAGCTTACTGACAGTCCTCTGGTCTCCTGGAGGTCTCAGTGAGCAGCTTACTGACAGTCCTCTGGTCTCCTGTCTGGAGGTCTCAGTGAGCAGCTTACTGACAGTCCTCTGGTCTCCTGCCTGGAGGTCTCAGTGAGCAGCTTACTGACAGTCCTCTGGTCTCCTGGAGGTCTCAGTGAGCAGCTTACTGACAGTCCTCTGGTCTCCTGGAGGTCTCAGTGAGCAGCTTACTGACAGTCCTCTGGTCTCCTGGAGGTCTCAGTGAGCAGCTTACTGACAGTCCTCTGGTCTCCTGTCTGGAGGTCTCAGTGAGCAGCTTACTGACAGTCCTCTGGTCTCCTGTCTGGAGGTCTCAGTGAGCAGCTTACTGACAGTCCTCTGGTCTCCTGGAGGTCTCAGTGAGCAGCTTACTGACAGTCCTCTGGTCTCCTGGAGGTCTCAGTGAGCAGCTTACTGACAGTCCTCTGGTCTCCTGGAGGTCTCAGTGAGCAGCTTACTGACAGTCCTCTGGTCTCCTGGAGGTCTCAGTGAGCAGCTTACTGACAGTCCTCTGGTCTCCTGGAGGTCTCAGTGAGCAGCTTACTGACAGTCCTCTGGTCTCCTGGAGGTCTGAGGGGGCAGCTTACTGACAGTCCTCTGGTCTTCTAGCCCCAGTGCAACACAATGTACTACCGTACGCACTCAGGGACTAGTTCCAAGACATCATGTCGGTCTGAAACATAACACTGGTTTCTGTTGTTTGACTGGACGGTTAAAACTCGCCATGTTGTGGATTAAATCTTTCGTTTAGTTTCGAGACCCTGTTTGCTGCCCATCTGAAGGGTCCTGGTTAGGGTTAGGACCCTGTTTGCTGCCCATCTGAAGGGTCCTGGTTAGGGTTAGGACCCCGTTTGCTGCCCATCTGAAGGGCCCTGGTTCACTGGAAACCCCGGCCAGACATCTTCGACCACGGGAGTCCGCAAGTAAGCTACTGGTTACGCATCAATAACACAATTGGCAAGTATTTGATACCACTTAATGTCCAGAAATCTATACCATCCCCTTAATATCTGCTTTAAATTAACAACGCTGAAGATTAAATGTCAGCCGAGTTACGAAGAGTTTGGCTAGATCAACCTTTAGAACGTACCTTGCGTTGGCCGTTGCAAACCGATTTCTATAGGAGCACTTCTGTCGATACTCGTAGAATTAGAAGTAGCTGAAATGGAAAGAAAAGGAAATTAATTGCAATAAAAGTTCAGTCACCAATTAACCACTAAATTAAGTAGATTGCACGAGTAATTACAATTCTATAAAAGAGTGCCGTCAATAGATTAATTTTTTTTTACTAATTAATCTAGATTAAAAATAGCATTTTTCTACTTAAGACCGAAGCTTGTAACAGATATTTACTTGAGTAAAATCATGGAATTAATGTAAAATCAACACAAAGAAAGTATATTTAGATTCAAAGACTATTTTAATAGCTTTCTTTGAATACGGTTTCTCTCCTGTGAAATACAAATGTTCAACAAAATCATCAACATCGACTCAGCTAACAACCTCTTTCTTATATCCGCGGCGCTAAGATTGAAGATGTTTCACTCCATAGATGAATCTAGATTAATTTATTTTAATGCTTTAAATAATTTAAATTAATCTCCAAAGTTAAAGCATTAATTTTGACAGGCCTAACAAAAGAAACCAGTCAACAATGATATAGTACGTTAACTCCATAAATATGCAGTATATATAGTAGGGCTGACCCGAATGCCTCCAAGTTTCAATCGATGCCATGATAATCAAATTCGAAAAAGTTTGAATGCTTCGCATTTTCTTCTTAAGCACTCCAAAAATACCCTACATCAGCACAAATAACTTACAGAAATAATAATGCAACATTCATTTTGGAAGGTTCTCTATTGCGGTAATATTATGACAGCATTTCTCTCTCTCTCAAGGTCCAACCAATAACATGTAATAAAAAACCATCAACACGGATACTGTTGATGAATTTAAAAAGGTTACTTACAACTTTCGCCATTGAGATACGAGAGTAAGCCCTTTCGATCAGGTCTTCTGACGACCGGAATGTTCTCCGTCTGCAGGGAAACACAAAAGGAACATCAATTATCATTATATTCTGTGAGATGGATGCAGGTTCCCACAGACATTGCAAAAGTATTTTTCCAAGCACTAATTTTCACTTTTAAAGAGCATTTAAAAAGGATACAATTCACTTTTAAATGCGTTATTTTATAGAAAAATAATCAGATCCAATATTTATGGCTTAAAACCAATTTCCCACAATTAGTTACACTTTGAATAAAAAAATCAATTTGATTTGAATTTTCATTGACTTTTTAAGCACCTTGTTAAAAGAATTGGCTGTTTAAGGAATTCCAGGCCTTGGCTTTTTTTGGTTAAAAAAAATCTAAGCACTTTAAGCACTTCAAGGACCTCGTGCGAACCCTGTGGGTGGAGTCATTTAGTGACATTGAAACGGTATCATGATAATAATACTGATCAATTACTGAAGTCACTTACCGCAGCCCGTCGCACGTACGACGGATGGGGGAGATGCACGTTGTTGAGCAGGAACAGGATGGAGTCCAGGGTGTAATACTCCTTGGGCTGGCCCTCCTTTCCAGTTCTGGAGGAAGAAACAGCCTGTATTTAACCTGAGGCCCTCCTCGAGGTCAGAGGTCAGAGGAAGACACAGCCTGTATTTAACCTGAGGCCCTCCTCGAGGTCAGAGGTCAGAGGAAGACACAGCCTGTATTTAACCTGAGGCCCTCCTCGAGGTCAGAGGTCAGAGGAAGACACAGCCTGTATTTAACCTGAGGCCCTCCTCGAGGTCAGAGGTCAGAGGAAGACACAGCCTGTATTTAACCTGAGGCCCTCCTCGAGGTCAGAGGTCAGAGGAAGACACAGCCTGTATTTAACTGAGACCGTCCTCGAGGTCAGAGGTCAGAGGAAGACACAGCCTGTATTTAACCTGAGGCCCTCCTCGAGGTCAGAGGTCAGAGGAAGACACAGCCTGTATTTAACTGAGACCGTCCTCGAGGTCAGAGGTCAGAGGAAGACACAGCCTGTATTTAACCTGAGGCCCTCCTCGAGGTCAGAGGTCAGAGGAAAAGCACAATGACAGGCTCTTTTAACACCAATAGGGAACAACTTTCTAAAAATGTTAACGTAAAAATAGTTTTTCTTCTCTAGAAACAAATGGTGCTTTTCTCCCGGCAGTAGGGAGACCACCGCGGTACAACCGACAATGTCCGTCTGTATTTGATTATGTTGACCAGGGTTAGAAATTTACTTTTTTTTTTCAAGGGCTTTTTTTGCCCCCCTTAATTGATTTTCGGGGGCTTTTTTTGTATTTCGGGGGCACTGCATTTTTATGATAAACGGTAGGTGTGGGACGGTTCACAAAATGGACGGTTCGGTTCGTATCACGGTTTTGGGGTCACGGTTTTCGGTTCGGTTCGATATACATTAATTTTTATAAAAAAAATAAAATAACACTCAAATCTAAACATGCTTCTCATTTCTTCTCGTTCACATATAAAAAAGGTTTACAGTGTTACAGTGTTTACAGCCTTAAATAATGTTTGGCACACAAAGACCAAACTGACTGAAAAATATAGGCTACATTTGTCAAAGTATTAACTTAATGCAAACAAACAATATGCTCAGCCAGCACTAGACTTTCCTTTCTTTAATATAAACACAAAAAAACAATGTCAACCATGTTTAAATTCCCTGATTGTCAGTTCTTAATGGAAAGATTCGTTTTCTGCTTGAAATTATTATGTATCTGTCTACATTTATTTAGACTAACATTATTTAAATATTGAGTGCAACTGTGGTGGATTACGTAATTCGTTGAGTTGGAATTATCTATGGGTTGGCGCCGGGTCCCCACGGACATTTTAGTGTGTGGCACCTTCAGCTCCGGTAACGTTAGGAGGAGTTCATAACATCAACAAGCAGCACGAAAACAGCAATAGTCCCGGTTGGAGTTAGTAAAACACAGTTGTATGTTAGCCTTCTTGGATGTTGAATAAACGCCTATCATTGTCTTTAAACACCCCGCCTCTCAGACTCCCATTTCCTCCTCTGCTAGGCTGCTAGCTAGTAGCACTAGCTACGGTAACATTTCGTTGACTATTAGCTGGGGCTAGTGCTACCATAGTTCAACATGCGTTGTGTAGTACAAACTGCTAACGCTATGGCAAGATGTGTGTAGGCCTATGTAATGTTAATGGCTATGTTTTTAAAGTCGTAATGAAGATTGATTTATATTGTGCTTGCCATTTACACAAACTGACTAGCACCTGGCTGCAGTGCTAGTGCTGCTGCTGCCTGCAGCCAGTGCCCCCCTCTCCCGGCTCCGCCAAATGAAGTTTTTTTTATTTGCGCGTCATCTGAACCGTACGACACACAGACGCTCCATTACCGGATAAATATATATATATAATTGTAAACTGTCGGGGGCATTTTGTGCCCCCCTTAACTGATTTTCGAGGGCATTTTGTCGATTTTCAAGGGCATTATGCCCCAATCCCCCGTTAATTTCGAACCCTGATGTTGACACTCTTTCACATGCCTCTCCCTGCGCCGCCTTAAGACCCCTTGATGCCGTGTTACGGTATCATCACGCACTGCGTTAACCCCTTGATGCTGTGTTACGGTATCGTCACGCACTGCGTTAACCCCTTGATGCCGTGTTACGGTATCGTCACGCACTGCGTTAACCCCTTGATGCGGTGTTACGGTATCATCACGCACTGCGTTTTAATCACTGGAGACGCATCTCTTACTCGTCATTGTATTTGATATGAAAAAGTGGCATGGCCTTCTAAGATGATTGATTGAAAACTTTATTTAACAGATTGCAGAATGGGTACAATACAGTACGGCTCAATACACACAATTGTTATGGGGATGCAGACCAGAGAGAGACTTTCGTCTTGTTTACATCGGGGTCCCCCATTTTCAATTCATCATGTGTTGAATTGTATTCATCTATACATTATCAGCTTATGAAACGTCCCTATGATGATCTCTGCTCTTTCATTGCTTTTAAACTCAGCACATGTGCTACTAGGTCACAGTTTAATTGGCTTTAGATAGACAACATGTAAAAACTGTGCTTGGCAAAACTGGTTTTAAATATTAAGCACAGACTGTACACAAATGCAATGGATTACAGAAAATGTAAGTTTATAAAGTTATAAGTATAACATTCCATTACGTTAGAATATTTAAAAGTTTTGAACTCTGATGTTTTTAGATGTTAATTGTACTTGTGTTAATGTTGGCATTTTTGTTGGAACTGTACTTGTTTGTCCAACGTGTTTACGTCTAGTGTAAACAGGTCGTGTTAGCTGTACACACACAAGGGACAAAAAGTTTGACTCTTAAAACAAGTAGGCAAATTACTTCTACGCTATATCGCGTAAGTCTACATATTATGGAAATATTGTATAATATCATCACACAAACATGCAAAGAAGCAGCGGGACTCTGGACAATATAAGAGTACTTCTTCTTCCTATAACATTAATAAGCTAGTGTCATATCGCTGGCTAGATTATATCGCAATGAAATAACGGAACTTTATCTTACAGACAAGAATAGTATTACTCTAATACAGGTTTATAGCAGAGCACAGCGACAAGATATCTAAGTATGCATTTGGTTATGTGGGCGGGTGGTTATGTATTATTATGTACGCAGTATACAGTATATGCATGTATGTACTGTGTGTATGTATGTTTGTATTAACACGTATATTTTGAATGTATTCTGGTATTTTATAACATGTATATTTTTGTATGTTTTGATTTTACAAAACAGGGGAAGTTCCCGATAAGCCTCTATAGGCTTCTAACTTCTCCTTCACAATATGGTTATAACTTATTATTATGTATTGTTTTTACTTTTGTTTAACTGTGTTAATAAATAAATACAAAATACTCTAATACAGGTTTATAGCAGAGCACAGCGACAAGTTACTTTGTACAACAACACCCACAGCAGGACCCTGATGTAAACAAGACGAAAGTCTTTCTCTGGTCTGCATCCCCTTAACAATTGTGTGTATTGAGCCGTACTGTATTGTACCCATTCTGCTATCTGTTAAATAAAGTTTTCAATCAATCAATCAATCAAGGAGTTAGTTAGCATCGAGCTAGCGTTAGCTCCAGCTAGCTAGCCTGCCCTGCAGCAGGTAACTTAGAGATTAGCTCGAGCAGCAGGCCTCTATATATATATCTGTGTTTATCGATACAGCATATAGTCACATACCCCCAGATGATGTAGTTGGTCTTGACATTTTTGGGCCAGGAGAACTCGCCGAATATAACTTCATCTCCTTTAGCGACGATTTCTTTTTTCTGTATGTTGTACTGACGGAGAACACTTAGCACGTCCGCCATCTTCCCTGCTCTCCATGTAGTGTGTGATGATGACGCCGTGTGATGACGTCATCTTCATGTAGTGCGTGATGACGTCATCTTCCCTGGTCTTCATGGAGTGTGATGAAGGACCCCGGTTGCCTGTAGCTGGCTAGATATATACATAGATATCTATATATCTATGGATATATATGCGTCTCTACAATTCGTAGCCGCATTTCTGCAGACCCCTCTCTGATTGGTTGAACTCCATTTCTGCAGACCCCTCCCATTTCTGCAGACCCCTCTCTGATTGGTTGAGCGAAGCCTCTCTCTGAATGAATGAATGAATGAATGAAAACTTTATTTAACAGATTGCAGAATGGGTACAATACAGTACGGCTCAATACATACAATTGTTAAGGGGATGCAGACCTGAGAAAGACGTTTGTCTTGTTTCCATCAGGGTCCCCCATTTTCAATTCATATAGACATTTATGACATACATAACATACATGACATTTATGGCATAGGGACATATAGGTATTTAGTACTGATTGGTTGAGCGAAGCCCCTTTTAAGGTACGCTCTTGGTTTGAGCAAAGCCCCTCAGGTACGTGTTGTAAGGTTATCGCGGTGCTCGCGCCAAAAAAAGAAATCGCGCCAAAAAAATAAAAAAGATGCCGCACATTAATATGGCAGCAAATCTTAAAATACGCGTCAGCAATGATGAGCGTTTTCCCTGTACTCCGCCATGTGAATCTAATCTGGATGCGTACCCTGAACTTGTGGTTAGGGTGACCAGATGCAAAAAGTCCAAAAGTGGGACAACAGTAAGATTTTGGTGGGACAAAGTGGGACAACAGTACGATTTTGGTGGGACAAAGTGGGACAACAGTACGATTTTGGTGGGACAAAGTGGGACAACAGTACGATTTTGGTGGGACAAAGTGGGACAGATAGATTATGTAAATTTCTTTATTAGAATAACTGCCATGGTCTTCACTGAATAGATTTAAATCAAAGGTTAAAGGTTAAATCAAAATAAATACAAATTAAATACCACCTAACATCTGTTTTAAATATTCAAACGTCATCACTTGACAGGAATGTCTTGTGTTTGATATTCCCTGTTAACACAGAACTAGGGAAAACAGTGTAGTATAATACAAAAATAATAATACTAATAAATTGTGTTTCTATATTAGAATAACTGCCATGGTCTTCACCGAATAGATTTAAATCAAAGGTTAAAGGTTACCACAGTCGGCTGACCTGTATGAATGGGAGTGTTGTACTGTGTGATAGACACTTGTTATCTCAGCTGCAGTGACCTTGTCCGTCTGGCTATCATTGTTTGGTTTAAAAAGAAACGTATCTGTTGTGAAGGGCCAGATTAAACCGAATATATATATTTATTTATATATATATATTTAATTGTATTTGTATATTCTCTAATATTCCCTGATATCCCTTGTATATTCCTTGTACAATATGCATTGAATATCCATTCTAGCCTACTGAACATCCCATAATAGTCTCCATTCTACTATTGGTCGAGACCTTGGTGCCAGGCTGCCATACCCCTCAGACCCAGTTCAAACGTACCGCTCAACATGTACGAACAAGTCCTAGTTCCGCGTAGGAATCTGGCTACCGCACCACTAATGGGACTATTTGTTCATAGTGCGTATATATACTGCGCTACTAAAGTAGGACTTCCTTTTCAGTCCAGTTTCTTACCCTCCAATAGAGTCACAGACGTAAAGCCTCCCCGCGACGCCACGTGTGGGAGTAAGGCCAAGTTCGGCTCACCATCGGTATTGAGACATCGTGTATATTAATATTTGAATAGTCATATTTGGCACTATATCGTCGAGTTGGACGTAGTCTATTAAGCTAATAATAGTCTGTTAATATATAGTGCTTCGTGCGGTGAGAATACTACCGTAGTCAGTACCCCATCGTTTCGGGCAGAGAACTGGCTGCTTATCCAGGGTGGTTGACCCCACGTGAAGCTGCACCCGAGGAGCCCCAGAGCCGACGAGCGAGTGGACCTGTATACCGGATTATTCTACCGACGACAGCCCGCCTTCCCAGGCCCGGATTATGCTTTGTATACGTTGATTATTCCATGGATAAAGACCCCCGACACTGCCGTGTGTTGGAACCCCCCCCCCCCTGGAGAGGACGCAAGGTGAGGAGACGCTCTGCAAGACGAGGTCGCTTCACGTCTCTCCTCCGTGGACCGGAGGACGCCGGCCCACAAAGAGTCCATCTGCTTTCATCTGTGGTCCAAGGATCGCCGGCGCATTGAACGGCACTACAGTGGGTTCACCTGGGATACCCTTGGCCGGATGAGGCAGCCGGATTCTACCCCCCCCCCTTCCTACTCCTGTCGGCTTACAAGCGACCGGATTAACCCCCCCTAGTGTATCCAGTCTATAATCATTAAAGTATCATTGCTGTTATTCCTTAAACTATTCCAGGTCGTATATGTACCACCTGCGCCTTCAGAGATTGGACATTCTCTATTGATATACCGACGAATACTCTTGCCATAAAAGTGCATACTAATTCCCATTCATAAATGTGATTGATTTGATTAAGTGCTTGCTCTACACACCATCGCTGTGTAGAAATAAAGACCTCTTTCTAATTCGTACATTTGTGTTGGATCCGTTTCATCTACGTGACAGTGTTCATCATAATATATTTATGCCGAGTACTGGGTGGCCGAATATTAAGTACAAAGGTAGTGGTAGTAAGTATCATATCTAGTAATACAGTCAGGGAATTGTACCCCTCAGTTACAATTGGTCCTTCGAGCCGGATGGTAATCAGTGTAATATTAATATAGTGTTATTAATATTGAAATGGCCTATGATGAACACTCCACGAAACGATCCTCCTAACCAACGCCCGCAGCGCGAACGACGGCTCCCTCAGTACTTAGAGGCTTACGCTGTCAGTCAACAACCTAGTCTTCTACTAACAGTAAACGCGGTAAAACTAGAAAGTAAAAGTATGTCTAACCCCAACGCCCAGACTACCCCGACCATAGAGGCCCCTACGGGTTCTAATGTAACTGACCAAGTTCACGGTGGGGACCAGTGGGAACCAGACATGACTTCACACCCCGCCAGTACTGAAGAAGTAGTCCCCGATGAGTCCCGGGAGGAATACAACGCTACCGAGAGAGAACTCGGCACGGAAGAAGACGGGGAGAGCACCGTGGAGATAGAGCTCCAAGGCTCCGCAAGGAGTACCCCGAGGGAAGGCTCCCCTATACAACCGCCTTCTCCCAGCGAGGCAGAGAGGACCCTACAGCAGGCCTTCCTCATCAGCCTGAACGCCGCTGCTGAACGCGACCGACTGCAGATCCAGCAGCGGAGCGAAGAAGAGCATATACGTCTAGAAATAAGACGCATTCAGAGAGAAGAGAATGTGGCCCGAGACCGAGCAGACAGCCAGCGAGCAGCTGCTGGTGCTCTACGGGACGCAGAGCGCGACAGACAGCAAGCGCAACTAATAGAACAGCTGATCAGACGGACAACACCCTCTCCCTCCGCCAGAGGCTCCAGGAACTCGTCTAGACACACCTCCAGGGCGGCATCCCCTAGCCGAGTAAACAACCCTGAACTTGACCAACAGACGAGGTCTATACCCCCCACAGACCACCTCCCCCCACCGGTCCAAGCGAGACCTAGCAACCGGGAAGGAGCAGCATATCCTGTGGAGAGGCTAAACCAGAGACTACAAGCACTGGATGACCTAACTGAAGACGAAGAGGAAGAGGAGGAGAACCACGCCCGACGACAGCACAGTACTCTACCGGACCAGGAGGTCCGGTACAGCCCAGGCTATACTCCCGCGGAGCTGCGCTACAGACCCCCGACTCTATACCCGGGTGAGCACGACGCACGACCCGCACCGAGGAACAGCACCTGGACAAGCGGGCCATGGTACACTGCCGGTACCAGCCCATACCAAGGAGCGGGAGGAGACTCGCCTAGGAGGCCTTTCCCCCAACGCTCGCCGATGTATCCACAGTCAGCGTCATACATTGGCACGCCTATGGTACCCGACTTCACCCAAGAGAACCGGGCCCAGTATACAGAACTCCGCATGTGTCTGGAGACCATGTTGGCGGATGTATTGGATGAACGCCATAAATACGCCATCCTACTGAAGCACTTAAAGGTACCCCGCGCACATAATATAGCGCTCGCCTACGCGACTTCCACCACCCCATACACAGCAGCGCTGGTAGCATTGGACCAGAGATATGGGCGCATATGGGATTACGTGATCCAGGAGATCCGACACATCGACCGCTTACCCCCAGCAATGGACAATCGAGCACTGGACGACCTGTCCATCAGAGTGCAGTCCCTGGTAGGGATGTTGGGAGCGCAGAGAGAGAAGGGGAGGCATGAACTTTACGCCAACTCAAATGTGGAAAGGATCTTGGAGAAGCTGCCGCCCGCTCGACAGGAGCGTTTTAGGCGGCAGAGAGACCACCGAGACCCGAATGGCCCCGAACCGAACCTCCTCGATCTAGCAGACTTCCTGGCGAGAGAAGTCAGCAGCCTACGGCTAGATACATTCGGACGGAGCACCCCTGGCTCCAGAGAAGGAACCAGACGACTAAATGATGGAAGAAGATCGGTGACTGTGATGCACCAATCGGAGTCAGTACCGAGCAGCAGGAGCCACAGTACCCCCTCCAGAACGGAGAAGTGGAAGATAGTGTGCCCCTACTGTGAGAAAGAACACTGGCTAGCGCAATGTGACTCCTTCCCCAAGCTGAACGCGGAGGAAGCAAGTCAATGGATAAAGTCCAACAAGCGCTGTTTTCGCTGTGCGCGCTCACACATGGCAGCCGAATGCCGCTTAAAGAAAAGGTGCACCAAGTGCGATGGAGCCCATCTGGACATACTTCACGACAGTAACAGACGGCGCCCTTCACCCGCACCATCCAGCAGCAAAGCGAGCGTCATGTACATCGATCCCGCCAGCAGCAGTGGAGCCCGAGTACTCCTAAAAGTAGTGCGTGTGACACTAAGCTACCAGAATAAAGTCCTGGACACTTACGCCGTCCTCGATGACGGGTCAGAGAAGACCCTTCTGCTCGCCTCCGCTGCGGCCCAGCTAGGGCTGCGGGGAAGCGAAACCCAAATGACAATTCGGACAATAAGACGAGATTTGAAGACGATAAAGGGCGAGAATGTCTCATTCTCTATCGCAGCAAGCGGCCAGCCTGAGCGACGGTACCAGATTACAGACGCTTTCACCAGCCAAGAAATAGGACTGTCGCGGTACACATACCCCGTCGCCAAGCTGATGGAGAAATATGCACATCTGCGCAAGTTACCGATCCCGCTCATAGACAATGCTATGCCGACCCTGTTGATAGGCTCCGACCATGCAGACCTCATTGTCCCGATAGACCGGGTTCATACCGGACCCCGAGGCTGTCCTGCAGCAGTCGAGACCCGTTTGGGATGGACTCTCCAAGGCCCGCTCGCCAAATCTCTCAACCGAAGTACAGCCACTAGATGTCTCCACTCCCGAGTCACAGAGGGAGAAACCGCACTCCTGCAACACGTAGAGCGGCTATGGACCTTGGAACAAATGCCCTTTAAGAACGGAAAGAAAGACATTCGCTCTAAAGATGACATTTACGCCATTCACCTCCTCGAGACAGGGACCAAGAGAGTCCCGGTCAACGGCGTGTTGAGATACGCCACGCCACTCCTGCGGCGAGAAGGAATGCCTACTTTCCACGCCAAGACAGACGCCACAGAACGGTACCTGCTGAACACGGAGCGGCGCTTAGCCAAGAACCCCGCCCAAGAGAGTGTATACCGCGCTGAGATTGAGAAGCTCATCACAGCGGGACACGTCACAAAGATGGACATTAAAGAGGCTGACCAGACCACTGAATCGTGGTACGTGCCTCACCACAAGGTCCATCACAACGGTAAAGACCGCATAGTATTTAACTGCAGCTACCAGATCGGATCCCAAAATCTGAATAAAGAGTTACTGCCCGGTCCCACACTCGGCCCCTCCCTACTCGGCGTTCTACTCCGCTTCCGCCAGGAAAAGGTGGCCATCAGCGGGGACATTAAAGGAATGTTCCTGCAGGTGAGATTAGTAGAGGAGGACAAGCCCCTGTTACGGTTCCTATGGAGAGAGAAGCCAGGAGATGAGCACCCAGCCATCTACCAATGGGAAGTCCTCCCCTTCGGAACGACGTGCAGCCCCTGCTGTGCTACATTTGCACTACAGAAACATGTAGCAGAGGACCCAGCAGCGGACGAAGAGGTCCGACACAGCGTAAAGAACAGCTTCTACGTAGACAACTGTCTACAAAGCCTTTCAACCCAGGAAGAAGCCGAGGCTCTCCTGATTAAACTCCGCGCCTCATTGATCAAAGGCGGCTTTGATCTCAGGCAGTGGGCCAGCAGCGATCCGCAAGTACTGCGCAGCCTCTCCTCCGAGGACAAGGCAGCCAGCAGCGAGACCTGGATGGCTACAATCCCGGGAGAAGCCCAGGAGATGACCCTGGGATTGGTGTGGCGATTCAAAACAGATTCGCTTCACTACAGACACAAGCCCCTGACTACGGAGCAGGGAAGGCCGGCGGCGGCGCCGACCACCAGACGGAGTGTGTACACAACACTCGCCCGACAATATGACCCGCTAGGATGTATTCTACCGTACACCACCAGGGCAAAAATGATTGTACGAGCATTGTGGGACAAGGACCAGGGCTGGGACGACCCCATTCCCCCACACCTTGCATCCACCTGGAGAGAGTGGGAGATGGAGCTCCACTCACTCCCAGGCGTTAATATGCGCCGAAGCTACTTCCCACCCACGGTGAGGCCAGAGACATGTAAAATGGACTTACACGTCTTCAGTGACGCCTCAGAGGTCGCATACGGATCAGTAGCCTACTTGCGGGCCCAAGAAAGGGGGGGAGAGATCTACACAGCATTTGTCCTCGCCCGCTCGAGAATAGCCCCACGCAAGCAACAATCTATCCCACGTCTAGAGCTCTGCGCAGCCCTAGCCGGAGCGCACCTAGCCACGCTCATCCAACGTGAGCTCACCATACCGGTGTCTAGAACAATCCTGTGGTCAGATTCCACGACAGTACTCGCCTGGATCCAATCGGACTCATGCAAGTACAAAGTCTTCGTGGGAGTCAGAGTCACCGAGATTCAAGACTTAACCGAAGAGTTAACCGGAGAAACAGAGTGGCGCTACGTTGATACAAAACAGAACCCAGCTGACGTCATCACCCGGGGGATGCCCCTGGATGACCTCACCCGTCGCAATGTCTACAGTGACGGCCCAGCATTCCTAAAGCTCCCGGAAGGAGAGTGGCCCACGCCTATCCCGAGGGAAGCCAGTCAGGAGGAGGCTGAGAATAAGAAGCCTGTGTTCTGTGGGTTGAGCACTGTTATCTCCGCAGACCCCAACACACTCCTGATGGGGCGGCCAGATCCTGCATTACCCCAGACAATGTACCGGCCTGAAGAAGCGAACGGCCGACGAATGTGGAGGTACAGCCAAGTATTAGCCGACAAGTTTTGGAGCAGTTTCCTACTGCACTACCTACCGTCTCTACAGACCCGCCAGAAGTGGGTAAAGGAGAGAGACAATTTGACAGAAGGAACAGTCGTCATGATTATTGATCAATCACTGCCCAGAGCTATGTGGCCGGCCGGCCGCGTAAGCAAAGTGATCACCGGTGCCGACGGCAAGGTCCGAGCAGCTGAAGTGCTTGTCCAGGGTCGCACTTACACCCGTCCCGTGGCGAGGCTCATAGAACTGCCCCGACTCCCAGACACAATCGATGATGACCATGACCCTATAACCCTATGACTTTGTGAAGTTGACTGACCCCTACAGCAAACCCTTATGTGTAAATAGACAACGCGATTAATCTGTCTCTGTTTAACTGATTAGGTCTGGGACCAATCAGGGGGTGGCTGTTGTGAAGGGCCAGATTAAACCGAATATATATATTTATTTATATATATATATTTAATTGTATTTGTATATTCTCTAATATTCCCTGATATCCCTTGTATATTCCTTGTACAATATGCATTGAATATCCATTCTAGCCTACTGAACATCCCATAATAGTCTCCATTCTACTATTGGTCGAGACCTTGGTGCCAGGCTGCCATACCCCTCAGACCCAGTTCAAACGTACCGCTCAACATGTACGAACAAGTCCTAGTTCCGCGTAGGAATCTGGCTACCGCACCACTAATGGGACTATTTGTTCATAGTGCGTATATATACTGCGCTACTAAAGTAGGACTTCCTTTTCAGTCCAGTTTCTTACCCTCCAATAGAGTCACAGACGTAAAGCCTCCCCGCGACGCCACGTGTGGGAGTAAGGCCAAGTTCGGCTCACCATCGGTATTGAGACATCGTGTATATTAATATTTGAATAGTCATATTTGGCACTATATCGTCGAGTTGGACGTAGTCTATTAAGCTAATAATAGTCTGTTAATATATAGTGCTTCGTGCGGTGAGAATACTACCGTAGTCAGTACCCCATCGTTTCGGGCAGAGAACTGGCTGCTTATCCAGGGTGGTTGACCCCACGTGAAGCTGCACCCGAGGAGCCCCAGAGCCGACGAGCGAGTGGACCTGTATACCGGATTATTCTACCGATGACAGCCCGCCTTCCCAGGCCCGGATTATGCTTTGTATACGTTGATTATTCCATGGATAAAGACCCCCGACACTGCCGTGTGTTGGAACCCCCCCCCCCCCCTGGAGAGGACGCAAGGTGAGGAGACGCTCTGCAAGACGAGGTCGCTTCACGTCTCTCCTCCGTGGACTGGAGGACGCCGGCCCACAAAGAGTCCATCTGCTTTCATCTGTGGTCCAAGGATCGCCGGCGCATTGAACGGCACTACAGTGGGTTCACCTGGGATACCCTTGGCCGGATGAGGCAGCCGGATTCTACCCCCCCCCCCCTTCCTACTCCTGTCGGCTTACAAGCGACCGGATTAACCCCCCCTAGTGTATCCAGTCTATAATCATTAAAGTATCATTGCTGTTATTCCTTAAACTATTCCAGGTCGTATATGTACCACCTGCGCCTTCAGAGATTGGACATTCTCTATTGATATACCGACGAATACTCTTGCCATAAAAGTGCATACTAATTCCCATTCATAAATGTGATTGATTTGATTAAGTGCTTGCTCTACACACCATCGCTGTGTAGAAATAAAGACCTATTTCTAATTCGTACATTTGTGTTGGATCCGTTTCATCTACGTGACAGTGTTCATCATAATATATTTATGCCGAGTACTGGGTGGCCGAATATTAAGTACAAAGGTAGTGGTAGTAAGTATCATATCTAGTAATACAGTCAGGGAATTGTACCCCTCAGTTACAGTATCCATAGATCTGGATGTTTCTTTTTGGTGAGCCACTTTCAAGTGAGACTCACGTCCACTGTGGCGCTTCAAGTTGTATTCTCCTCCATGCGCAATTGAAAGCGAACTATGACACAAAACACAGAAAGCCTGCTGCGGATTGCCTGCCATCTGCCTCACCCAGTCATGTGTCGTTTGCCAGTCTTGGTTGTAACTGCAGGCCCGTTTCTTTTTACTGCTTTCCATCTTGAACTAGTTCGCTTGTAATGTTGTTGTGTTTTTTTTTACCAATCAGATTTGTGATATGAGGTAGCGTCACGACTCAGTCTCAGTCACGTCACAAGCAGGCAAGCAGCACGCTAAAGTACTATAACCAATCAGAGCAATGTGTGTGGACAAGAGGCAGGTTGCTACGTTTACTGTCTGTAGGGAGGGGCTTTTAGACGCATGTTTTTTTTGGCTTCGAAAAGAGGGACATCCTCTTAATATGAGGGACGCGGGACATTTGGTCAAATGGTGGGACAGTACAACCAAAAGGGGGACACCTGGTCACCCTACTTGTGGTAGGCCTAGACATTTTCAATTCATCATCTTGTTTATGTAGCAGAGTGAAGTTGTTATGCTAGAATCATGGACAGAAACTGTTATCTTTCATCTTAAATAAGTAGGCCAAGATGGAAACACTCTTACTTTGAAGGAACAAAGTGGATCGAGCTCACTCTAGTGCTGTGGAGGGGTGCCTTGGTTACTAGTTTATATTAATTTCCTCATATTGAGTTATTGATTCTCCAAACGAAATCCCTTTTGGGTCTTTTATAATGGGTTTAGAGAGGATAGGATATCTTTCCATTGAATATTTGTTGTATTGTAAATACTTTCAACCAATGTACAAAATGGTTTAGCCGGTTTGTCGGCAAGGTAGACGCCGGCGGAAGTGGTCGCTCTCTTTGAGTTTGCTGAGAACGAGAGCAGAGGTACGCGCTTTCGGTTACCTAATATTGGATTTAATTGCTATGTATAACTTGTAAAATTGATTTATGTTTTGGTTTTGGTACTGAAATACCCTGTTGTGTAATGACATTAATTCGCCCTGTGTAAAACAGCCATAGTACCGTTGTGGGCTAACTCGTATTATGTTTGGCAATCACAGGTGGACTACACAGTGATGATGGTCGCTCACGCCATGTTTTGTGTATGTGCTGTTTTGGTTTGATAACAGGTATGAACCGTTGTTTTTGTATTTCGGTTTAATTAATGCTTACACACTGCCTTTCATTTCATATTATTTCATATGTTTTTGCTGAAGTTGACTTGTACTGAGCTACATGTATTTAATAGTAGCTAACAATTGTTGTAACTGTGGATGGCGCGCTGTTTTGAATGTGCGCGCGCTCTCTTTGAGTTTGCTGAGAACGAGAGCAGAGGTGGACTACACGGTGATGATGGTCGCTCACGCCATGTTTTGTGTATGTGCTGTTTTGGTTTGATAACAGGATCACCAATAAAACAACCATCAACTGAGTACCGTTGTCTGAGTCTACGTCCACCTCACACCAGACACAACGCAGATTGGATCACGCTACATTTACATGATCAGGGTCCCCCATGTTCAATTCATGATAACATATATGACATACAGGTAGACAGATGGACAGTACTGCTACATCTAGACATTTATGACATACCAGATTTTGAACTTGTGGTAGGCCTAGACGTTTTCAATTCATCGTCTTGTTTACATCAGGGTCCCCCATGTTCAATTCATGATAACATATATGACATACAGGTAGACAGATGGACAGTACTGCTACATCTAGACATTTATGACATACCAGATTTTGAACTTGTGGTAGGCCTAGACATTTTCAATTCATCGTCTTGTTTACATCAGGGTCCCCCATGTTCAATTCATGATAACATATATGACATACAGGTAGACAGATAGACAGTACTGCTACATCTAGACATTTATGACATACCAGATTTACAAATACAGTACTGTTTGTGATACAAAAAGAGTCCAGAAAAGAAAGGCTATACATTTGACGTAGAAACTGTACATTGGAGGAGGTTGGGTGGGTGGGGGGGACTGTACATTGCTTCTTCTAAGTGTCTATGCTTTTTTTTGTCAGTATTTACTGGCTTTCAAAAAAATAACATCTTGTTGCTTGTGTGTTGAAGGACTTTTTACCGAAGGGTTACACATATAATGTCTGCACGTACAGACGTGCGGTGAACCCATCCTGCGTTGACCATACCTCTTTTGAGGCCACTGTGCGAATGACTCACCAGTCTGAGGAGGAGATCCTGGTGTGGGCAAGGTCGATGCCGGTCACCTGGAGAGTGGCCCATACAAGACCCAAGAAGATCATCTTCAGAGTATGTTGTTCTTTTAGAGTTGGTATGGTCAACATTCCCTGAGAAGTGATTTTCCACTTTCAGTACGTTCAGCTGAAAGGTCATTTATGGCTGATACTATAATATTTGTCTCCAAATATATGATGGCTCTGGATCATTTGACTCTTATTTACCATTTCAACCACATTTGCATAACTACAGTGGATGTCATTACTTGGGTTCATGGGTTCATGACAAAGCAACATCTTGGGAGGATCTTTCTGGTAAAATAAATATCTTATAATTTTTATACAGAGAGACTACAGGTGCCAGCACAACACCAGGTGCACAACACCCACACAAACACCTGGCAAGGTGTCTAAAAACACAGGTTGCCCGGCTGGAATGAAGATCACCCTTGTGCGCACTGTGGACTCCAGTGGACGACCGAGCACGTATGTGTAACACACAAACCCATTTACATTCCAAATGGAATTCAAATTTTATATTTTTTGTTTTTTATTTCTCTGTTTAACAATATGTTTTACCACACCAGGAGCACTGATCCCCACATTCCCGCCTATCCCATGAGCGTGTATATCAGCAATATCCACAATCACAACATCCATGTGGCTGCTGCTGTGCGTCACAAGGATGTGGGCAGCGGAGCCGTAGAGAAGCTCACCAAGCTGTTGGAGTCTGGACACTCGCCGTCCTCTGCACTGGACGTGTTCAAGTGTGATCTGCAGGTCCAACATGGGGATGAGTACATCTACGCCTCAGCAGACCGCTCCATCTGTCCTGACCTGCGGTTCTGCTAGTACTGCTAGTACTGTTCTGGATAGTACTGACATTACAAAGTCAGCCCATATATTGTTTGTGGTGATGTATACACTTTCACATGAGACAACATCCTGTACCTGTTTTACCGTGATATGTGTTGTATGTTTCATGCCTTGTATTTTTGACACGGCACATTACAAATTGCTCAAATTGGCACAAATCAACATGAACTGATGTCATATTGTTAGATTTTCATTGTGTGTCATGTTCTATTTTAACAGACTGTACCACCAGATATTCATGGCAGAGTATGGAAGCTCAGAGGGGAAGGGGATGCGAGAGGCTCTGGAGAGGCAGGTTGGAATGTACAATGCTCAGTGTGGGAGTGACTGTGCCAAAGTGAGCCAGGCAGGGGATGGTAGGCAGTTCCTTGCCGTGATCTGCTCTCCTCTGATGAAGAGGGTTCATGCTGGCCTTAAGCAGAGTGGAGAGATGGCCTTTATGGATGCATCCGGTAACATGGACAGACAACACTGCCGTGTCTTCCTGATCCTGACGCACAGCTGTGCAGGCGGTCTACCCCTGGGGATCCTCATCACCCAGTCAGAAGCGAGTGAGGTCATCTACCAGGTAACCCCCCATTACAATAGCATAATACTATACTATACTATTACTTAGTTGACGGTTATCCTGATATTGAAAAGGTACAGTAAGTGCTAATACTAGTTAACCAAGGTAATCACAGTAACCGGTTATTGCTACATCCCTACTTCCAGGGACTGGAGATGCTGAAGTCCCTCCTCTCTGAGAATGCCTTCTCAGGCAGAGGAATGGCAGGTCCACAGATATTCCTGACAGACGACAGCACAGCAGAGAGAGCAGCCATCCACAGGGCCTTCCCGGAAGCCACGCTCCTCCTGTGTAGTTTCCATGTGCTGCAGGCTGTGTGGAGATGGCTGCTGAACAAAGACCACAACATCCACATGGCTGACAGGCAGGCTCTGTTCACAGTAGTGAAGAACATCATGTATGCCAGGGAGGCGAGTGAGGCAGATGGCTTCTTCCAACAAGCCTTGCAGATTGATCTTGTGAACAGGTACATATCCCAGACAAATGGGAGACCCGGTACACTCGGAGATCACAAGTACATTTCCCTTTATAAACAAGCATTCAAGTGCATAAATGCAGGGAAAAGCAATACAAATGCACTATATTAGCTCAAGGGGAAGGATCTGAGATGTGTAGGTTTACATGACTGTCGTCTGTTGTCGTCCTTGTCCTGTACATTTAGTTTTTTTGTAAAATGCCAGGTACCCCAACTTCAGGGCATACTTGGAGACGTTGTATGGCCGGAAGGAGTCTTGGGCCCTGTGCTTCAGAGCAGCGTTGCCGGTCCGTGGAAACAACACAAACAACTACGCAGAAGCCGCAAATAGGATCGTGAAGGATAAGATCCTGCGCCGGACCAAGGCTTACAACGCGCCCCAACTTTTTGATTTTCTCACCACTCGCCTCAATGGGTATTACGAGGCACGCATCACAGATGCAGCTCTCGGCCAGTGGGACAGGTTCCATAAGTCAAGGTCCCTGGTAAAGACCAGTGACGTCAAGCCAGAGAACATTTCTCGGGTAAATAACAATCAAACTGGCACAAAAAGGCACACACACCTAATTTATACAGCATGCAATGACTGAGTCTGTTGTGTTTTTGACCTATGTTGATTTGACATTTCTTGCAACAAAATAAGTAAAAAGAAATTGTCTAATACGATAGTAGCACAATAGAACACCTTAAAATTCAAGGTTTGCTCAGATTAGAAAATAGGAAATAAATGTATAATAATGTATAAGTCATTATAATTATGACTTCCCTTTTGTATCTGTCATTATGTGTAGATTGATGGGTCAACGTTCGCGGTGGAGAGTGCCTCCACACCTGGGGCGGTCTACCTGGTCGACACCAACCTTGAGACGTGCTCATGTCCTGTGGGCGGCTCAGGGGCACCGTGCTCATGTCCTGTGGGCGGCTCAGGGGCACCGTGCTCATGTCCTGTGGGCGGCTCAGGGGCACCGTGCTCATGTCCTGTGGGCGGCTCAGGGGCACCGTGCTCATGTCCTGTGGGCGGCTCAGGGGCACCGTGCTCATGTCCTGTGGGCGGCTCAGGGGCACCGTGCTCATGTCCTGTGGGCGGCTCAGGGGCACCGTGCTCATGTCCTGTGGGCGGCTCAGGGGCACCGTGCTCATGTCCTGTGGGCGGCTCAGGGGCACCGTGCTCATGTCCTGTGGGCGGCTCAGGGGCACCGTGCTCATGTCCTGTGGGCGGCTCAGGGGCACCGTGCTCATGTCCTGTGGGCGGCTCAGGGGCACCGTGCTCATGTCCTGTGGGCGGCTCAGGGGCACCTTGTGAACATCAAGCTGGTGTTATGAAGGTGTTCCCTGGGAACAGCTGCACTTTTCTGCCAGTTACCCCCAGCATGAAGGCAAGACTGTTGTATATTGCCACAGGAAGTAAGTAAGAGAAGGAATACAATTACTCTAGTCTGTAGAGTGTACCGGTATACTGTGTATGTACGTATACGGATATTAACACATGGGCCGGTTACAGACATGGTCTAAGACATGACAGTACTATCTAGAGTTGGTCCATTCAATTAACTATCTGATCCCGGACTTGGTCTAATCCATGGCTACGAAACAAACCCTAAATATTATCAATGAATTATTACTGTACATGCTGACTTTAGCTGGATATTCTATCCTAGATGACTACATCCATGACAGTTTCCTGGAGCCTCTGAACCCTCATATGATGGGTGTATCCAGTGGGTCACAGGTCCTGGAGCCTCTGAACCCTCAGCATGTGATGGGTGTATCCAGTGGGTCACAGGTCCTGGAGCCTCTGAACCCTCAGCATGTGATGGGTGTATCCAGTGGGTCACAGGTCCTGGAGCCTCTGAACCCTCAGCATGTGATGGGTGTATCCGGTGGGTCACAGGTCCTGGAGCCTCTGAACCCTCAGCATGTGATGGGTGTATCCAGTGGGTCACAGGTCCTGGAGCCTCTGAACCCTCATGTGATGGGTGTATCCAGTGGGTCACAGGTCCTGGAGCCTCTGAACCCTCATGTGACGGGTGTATCCAGTGGGTCACAGGTCACTCCAGAGCTGAGCGACCAGACCACATTCATGGGAGCTGACGGCATTGAAGGTGGAGACTTGTTTTTTCAAAATTGTGTTCATTGTCATGGCCAATAGTCAATGTATTTATACATGCATTATAAATACAACAATTAGGTTGCTCAACACGTGGGATGTCCATTGGCAAGGCGTACCTCTAGGTGCTGACACCTCAAAGGCTCGATCTCCTCTGCTGACCATTTTTGAATTTATATAAATGTTTACACTACAGTTCAAATACAATATCATCTATTGCTCCATCTTTTTTCAGCTGTTTTAGCCAGAGAGAGGTATCGGTCCCAATTGAAGGAGTTCAAAGAGGAGTTCCACGAAATGCTGACCAATGAGGAACTTCAAGGGGGAGCGTCAGCCATGATAAAGATCTTCAATCAGCTGAAGGGGAATCCCTCCAAGCTGCTGTCAGCTCTACACACCTTCGGCCGCTCTGGTATCAGCCATGCATCAAAACGTGCACACGCGCTCAGGCGAGTCGCTAACCGTGCTGGGCCAAGCATAGCGGCTCAACCCACCTCTGTTGCCCGTCGTAAAATGAAGCTCGGGGGTCGACGCCGGCTCGCTGCGGGGAGGCCGAAGAAAAGTGTGGTGAGCACAGACCATCGCTATAGTTTCCCAACAGGAGTAAAGTCTGGAACGCACCACAGCCTGTCACAAGCAGTAGAGATGTGTCGTAGCAATCCGAAGTGACATTGACCACCAATATAGCATGTAAATAAAGACCCAGTGCCTCATCCGGAGCTAACAGTGTATTGCACTACCACAGGACCTAGCATGTCCTACCATGCTCTGTAAATAACTCATGTACATATACTGATATGCATGCCCTACTTTGTTTACTTGTTTTATTACCGATATGCATGCCCTACTCTGTTTACTTGTTTTATTACCGATATGCATGCCCTACTCTGTTTACTTGTTTTATTGCACAATGTCGTTCTATTGACGGGACCTAAATAACCTATGTACATATACCGATATGCCCTACTCTGTTTACTTGTTTTATTACCGATATGCATGCCCTACTCTGTTTACTTGTTTTATTGCACAATGTCATTCTATTGACGGGACCTAAATAACTTATGTACATATACCGATATGCCCTACTCTGTTTACTTGTTTTATTGCACAATGTCATTCTATTGGATTCTATTATATGTTATTACTATTGTATTATGCACATCGTTGCGGGCAAGACCACCCGCATTTCATTGTAAACTTGTATGCAAATAAACAACTTGTGACAAATAACTCTTGACTTGACTTGACCACCAGTCTCTCTCTCTTAAGGCATTAACTGGGTTAATTAATCTAAATGTTATATTGTAACTGTCTAGTTATTGATTGATTGAATTGATTGAAAACTTTATTAACAGATTGCAGAATGGGTACAGTACACAGTACAGCTCAATACATACAATTGTTAAGGGAATGCAGACCCCAGAGAAAGACTTTCGTCTTGTTTACATCAGGGTCCCCCATTTTCAATTCATCGTAACATATGACATACAGATAGACAACTGGGTTAATCTAAATGTTACATTGTACAGTAAGTGGGGAGTGTAAACAAGTTGAACGCTGGCTGTGTTGTGAAATGTGAATAAACCGTGAAGTCACGCGAAATAATGTTATATGCGAAGCTATACAAACCAATTACATAATCCTATCCAACATGTGTAAAGGCACACACAACATATTCCAGTTAACGGTATATTTTTTTAATGATTCGTTATGGCGTAATCAATACTTCCATGCGTATAAATTGCGTTCGCGACCTCCATGTTTTGGGGCTATTCATCAGAAAACTCGGATCCGGGATTCGGCTCCCATCCGTCGGGCAACAACCGTGGGTTTTCAGCCTCTCTCTCTGGAGTTAACGGAGTTTCGACTCCTGGCTAGAGCTTGTCTCGGCTCATGCGGGGGGCCAATCAGAGAGGGGCTTCGCTCAACCAATCAGAGAGGGGTCTGCAGAAATGGGAGGGGTCTGCAAAAATGGAGTTCAACCAATCAGAGAGGGGTCTGCAGAAATGCGGCTACGAATTGTAGAGACGCGATATATATAGCTGTTCCGCAACTGTAGCTACTTCCGGGGTAGGCCTGATTGGCTCCGACAGGCACGTGACCGCCGCGGCCACGCCCCGCGGCAGCCTCGGGACGCGGAACGAGTTCACAGGCGCTTTCCGCCTTCAACGCCGCCCAGGAAGAGGCAGGAGGCGGAGTTTGCGGCGCCTTTCACATCGCAGCAGTCATCAGTCATAATAATCGCGCCGCAGTCATGCAATCATTTATCATTTAACATTTGAAAGGCATACATTGTTGTATGAAATAGTATAGAAACATATGTACAGCGTCGCGACAGCAGTCATCAGTCATAATAATCGCGCCGCAGTCGCAGTCATGCAATCATTTATCATTTAACATTTGAAAGGCATACATTGTTGTATGAAATAAAATAGTATAGAGACATATGTACAGCATCGTGATCGCAGTCATCAGTCAATCATAATAATCGCGCCGCAGTCGGCAGTGACGCTGTACATATGTCTCTATACTATTTTATTTCATACAACAATGTATGCCTTTCAAATGTTAAATGATAAATGATTGCATGACTGCGGCGCGATTATTATGACTGATGACTGCTGCGATGTGAAAGGCGCCGCGAACTCCGCCTCCTGCCTCTTCCTGGGCGGCGTTGAAGGCGGAAAGCGCCTGTGAACTCGTTCCGCGTCCCGAGGCTGCCGCGGGGCGTGGCCGCGGCGGTCACGTGCCTGTCGGGGCCAATCAGGCCTACCCCGGAAGTAGCTACAGTTGCGGAACAGCTACAGGCACCCCGCCTATCAACATCATGCTGCCTCACAGGATGCCTGATTTAAATTGATTGATTGATTGATTGATTGATTGATTGATTGATTGATTGATTGATTGATTGAAACGTTTATTAACAGATTGCAGAATGGGTACAATACAGTACAGCTCAATACATACAATTGTTAAGGGGATGCAGACCAGAGAAAGACTTTCATCTTGTTTACATCAGGGTCCCCTGTGATGATTAAGGATGTTATGATTACTTTGCACCACTAGGTGTCAGTATGATAGGCTCTGATAAGTAGAACAAGGGTACTACGACTATGCTTGCACCTCATGGTACCAAAGCACCTCAAAGGCACTAAAAACCAAATTACAAACATCTCAAAACAAACTAGTCAGACTACTACTTGACCTGACTCCTAGAACCCACCTCACCCCTGCACACTTTGCCAACCTAGGATGGCTTAGAGTAGACCACAGAGTACAGCAACTTGCAATGGGCCTGGTCTACAAGATACACTACACGACCAAGGTACCCATGTACATGTCAAAATACTTCCCAAAGGTCAGTGAATACCACGATCACAACACCAGAGGGAGCTCCACAAATCATGTAAAACCCAGATTCGGCTCAAACAAGGGACTAAACACGTTTCGCAATTATGCCACAACAATGTGGAACGCCCTACCCAAAGCTGTAAAGGAATGTAAATCACTACCCACCTTCAAAAACACTCTCAAAGAACACCTACGGGAGACTGCAATTCAAAACTGGCCCTACAAATGTCCTAACCCAGTTGTACAATAAAGACCAAGCATGGCTTTGTCAGTATTCCAATGTACAGTCCCACCCAACACCACCCCACCTACCCAACCTCCTCCAATGTACAGTTTCCATGTCAAATGTATGTCAGTATTCCAATGTACAGTGTCCAACCCCCTACCCAACCCCCCCCCACCTCCAATGTACAGCCCCACCCCACCTACCCAACCTCCCCCAATGCACAGTTTCTATGTCAAATGTATATACTCTTCTTCTGGATTTTTTTAGTATCACAAACAGTACTGTATTTGAAAATCTGGTATGTCATAAATGTATAGATGTAGCAGTACTGTCTATCTGTATGTCATGTGTGTCATATGATGAATTGAAAATGGGGGACCCTGATGGAAACAAGACGAAAGTCTTTCTCAGGTCTGCATCCTCTTAACAATTGTATGTATTGAGCTGTACTGTACTGTACCCATTCTGCAATCTGTTAATAAACTTTTCAATCAATCAATCAAAACATCCAGGAAGTAAGAACGACCATCTGGAGATAACATGTAACTTGTGCTGTGGTAGTAAATAAAGTACTGGTGTTCATGAGCAAGGATTCAACTCATAATTGAACCACTGAACAAAACATGGTACCAGGAGTAAAAACTACATTGTGACAGGTGGCATGGATTCCTTAAAGCCACCGGAGAGTTTGAAACTAACTGGAAATGTCGACAGCAACTGGCGTACCTTCAAACAGCAGTTCCAGCTATACCTTGTGGCCTTGGGACTGGAAAACAAGTTGGATTCCAGGAAAGTAGCATTACTTCTAACAATAGCAGGCCCACAGGCCATAGAAGTGTACAATACATTTGTGTATGAAGAGGAAGCGGATAACATAAATTTGGATAAAGTGTTTGAGAAATTTGATGCTCATTGCTCTCCAAAAAAAAATGAAACATATGAGAGATATGTGTTTCGTTCTCGGATGCAACAACAAGGGGAACCTTTTGATGTTTTTCTGACTGACCTGAAGCTTAAAGCACATTGATGCAACTTTTCAACACTGAGGGATTCCTTGACCAGAGACCAGATTGTTTTTGGAGTGGAGGATAAAAAGGTCAGAGAAAGGCTACTAAGGGAAACAGAGCTGACACTAGAAGGGGCCGTCAAGATCTGCCATGCGAGTGAGCTGTCCCATATGCATGTGAGGACATTCGGTGAGATGGCAGCAGGCACAGAAAATGTGGGTCATGGTGCAGATGTGGGTGCCATTTCAAGCACAGGAAAAAGACACAAAAAGACATGGCCTGCACAGCGGACGGACGACAGAGTGTTCAGCTGCAAGCGCTGTGGCTCGCAGCACAAGCCAAGGCAGTGTCCAGCCTTTGGTAAGAAATGCTTTAATTGCCAGGGGAGCAACCACTTTGCTACACAGTGCTTCGCAAAAGGAAAAGAGAGGGGGACAGGAAGATGTGTAAACAGAGTGGAGGACACTGATCTGAGTGACTCAGAGAATGAGACATTTTTTGTTGCCACAGTGAACAGTGAAGTGAATGCTATTAGAGAAGATAAATGGATAGCACCACTGTGGATAAACAGGACTCTAGTCACAATGAAATTGGACACTGGAGCAAAAGCCAACTTGATCAGCATGTCTGACATCAAAGAAATGAAAGATAAGCCAAATATAAGAAAGAAAACACTTGCACTGAAAGACTACAATGGACAGAGGATTGACTGTCTAGGCACATGCACGCTGAATGTAACAGTGAAAGAAAAAGTGCATCACCTATTCTTTTCTGTTGTTGCTGAAGGACTTGATTCACTGCTGGGTGATAAAGCCTGTGAAGACCTGGAGCTGGTGAAAAGAGTGTATCGCATCAACACAACTGTGAGTACACCAAGTGACTCTGTTGACTCAATAGTACAGAACTTTGCAGATGTCTTCAAGGGTTTTGGTGTATTGCCATTCACATATAAAATCCAGCTGAAAGCAAATGCACAGCCAGTGGTGCATGCTGCACGAAGAGTTCCGGCACCACTGAGAGACTGTGTTAAAAAAGAACTGGACAGGATGACAGTGCTGGGGGTGATACAGAAGGTAGAGGAACCAACAGAATGGGTCAATTCTATGGTGTGCGTGAAGAGAAAAAACGGTGACCTGAGAATATGTATGGACCCAAAAGATCTGAATGAAAACATAAAGCGGGAACACTACCAAATACCCAAGCGTGAGGAAATCACCAGTGAGATGGCTGGTGCCAGATACTTCACAAAGCTTCTGGCAGCTGAAATTGGATGAAAGTAGCACCAAGTACTGCACCTTTAATACACCTTTCGGCAGATATTGCTTCCTCAGACTGCCTTTTGGAATCAGTTCAGCATCTGAAATATTTCACAGAGCAGTGGAACACATCATCGAAGGGCTGGATGGAGTTCAAGCCTATGTTGATGACATCATCGTCTGGGGCTCCACAGTCCAAGAACACAATAAGAGACTGACCAACGTGCTGGAGAGGATACGAAAGTTTGGACTAAAGCTCAACAAGAGCAAATGTCAGTTTGGAGCTCAAGAAATCATCTTCCTTGGAGACAAGCTCTCTGCACAAGGTGTCCAGGCTGACCAGGAAAAAGTCAATGCCATACACAACATGCCAAGGCCCACAGACAAGACAGGTGTGCTACGCATTATGGGAATGGTCAACTTCATAGGTAAATTCATTCCTAACCTATCTGCAAAGACAGCCTGTATTCGTGAGCTCCTGCATAAAGGGGATGAGTTCAAATGGGCATCCAAACATGAGCATGAGTGGCAGAGGCTCAAAGAGACACTGACAACTGCACCTGTGTTGGCATTCTATGACTCGACGAAGAGGATCAAAGTGTCGACGGATGCCTCCAAGGACGGAATTGGAGGAGTACTCCTACAGGCTGAAGGTGAGCATTGGAAACCAGTGGCCTATGCATCCAGGTCCATGACAGAGACAGAGTGTAGATATGCACAAATCGAAAAAGAATGCCTAGGGTTAGTGTTTGGCCTAGAGAGGTTTCACAGCTACATATATGGCCTACCCTCCTTCACCGTAGAGACAGATCATCGTCCTTTGGTTGCAATCATAAAAAAAAACTTAAATGAAATGTCACCAAGGATTCAGCGCATGATGATGAAAATGCAGAGATACGACTTTGAGCTGATCTACACACCAGGAAAACATCTGATACTCGCCGATGCACTCTCACGGGCACCCACAGGGAAAGGTGTGAGCACGACTGAAGAAGATGTTCAAAACCATGTCAACATGGTGGCTGCTGCGCTTCCTGTATCAGACACAAAGTCCAGACAAATAGCTGAAGAAACAGCAAAAGACACAGAGCTGCAATGTATCATTGGAAACATGCAAAATGGATGGCCTGTAGGTTCCTGTCCACTGTTCCACGACATCAGAGGTGAACTGAGTGTTGTTGATTGACTGTTGCTAAGGACAAATAGAATTGTCATTCCACAAGAATTGAGAAGGGACATACTACAGAGGATCCATGAAGGTCATCTCGGTGTCAAGAAATGCAAGAGAAGAGCGAGAAACGCAGTCTTCTGGCCTGGGATTAACAAAGACATTGAGAGACTGATAAGTGGATGTGAAACATGCCAGAGACATAGGAACAAGCAAACCAAAGAGCCTATGATGGTAGCTGATGTCCCAACAGCACCATGGGATAAAGTAGGAATGGATTTGTTTCATCTCAAGGGTAAAGACTATGTAGTGGTCATTGACTATCACTCAAACTTCCCTGAAATGGCATTGCTATCAAATACATCATCAACCTGTGTTATAACACATACAAAATCGATCTTCGCCAGACACGGCATACCAAACACAGTGGTGAGTGACAACGGGCCATGCTTTAAGAGCAGAGAGTGGCAGGAATTTGCAAAACGGTACGGCTTCAAGCATATGACATCTAGTCCTCTGTATGCACAGTCAAATGGAAAAGCTGAAAAAGGAGTCCACATCCTCAAGCAGCTCCTGAAGAAAGCTGCTGACAGTGACTCAGATCCCTACCTTGCTCTTCTGAGCTACAGAGCATCACCCCTCGCTTGCGGACTGTCACCTGCTGAGCTGCTGATGAATCGAAAGCTGCGTACCACACTGCCGAGTTACTCAAAGAAAAAGAAACATCCAAAGTTGGAACAAAAGCTACAACAACAGAAGATGAAACAGAAGTCATTCTATGACAGAACAGCCAAGCAGCTTCCACCACTATCAAGCAACGATACAGTTAGGATTGAAGATCCTGATGGATGGAAGACAAAAGCCACTGTTCTTCAAGAAGTAGCTCCACGGTCTTTCACTGTGAGAACAGAGGAAGGTCATATCTTCAGACGTAACCGTCGCAGTCTTCTGAAAACACAAGGGACTGTTCGAGAGCTCAGTGAAGCCCACACTGAGTCTGAGTCCGTCTCTCCACCTCTGACAGACTATAACCCTGACAACAGTCCAGGTGAACCTGTCTTAAGAAGAAGTGCAAGAGAAATCAGAAAGCCTGAAAGACTGGATTTGTAAAGAAAAAAAAGAAAAATGAAGAAAGCAAAAAAAAAAAAAATAATAATAATAATAGAATAGAAAAAGTGTGATAGAAAGATTTTATATATATAGTGTAGTATGTATTAATTATGTTAATATGGTAATTGGTTAAAATGATGTGTTAAAGAAAAAATTGTTAAGATACCTGACACCTGTAATTTCGTTTTGCTACCGTTTACAGAGAAAGGGGGATGTGATGATTAAGGATGTTATGATTACTTTGCACCACTAGGTGTCAGTATGATAGGCTCTGATAAGTAGAACATCCAGGAAGTAAGAACGACCATCTGGAGATAACATGTAACTTGTGCTGTGGTAGTAAATAAAGTACTGGTGTTCATGAGCAAGGATTCAACTCATAATTGAACCACTGAACAAAACATTTCAATTCATCATAACATATATGACATACATGACATACAGATAGACAGTACTGCTACATCTATACATTTATGACATATCAGATTTGCAAATACAGTACTGTTTGTGATACAAAAAGAGTCCAGAAAAGAGAGTATATACATTTGACATAGAAACTGTACATTGGAGGAGGTTGGGGGGGGGGGGGGAGGTTGGGTAGGAGGAGTGGGTGGGGGACACTGTACAACTGAACAAGCAAAACTGTACATTGGAATATTGACAAGACCATACTTGGTAATTTACTGTACATTGGGGGGGGGGTTGTGTTAGGACATTTACAGGGGCCAGTTTCGAATTGCAGTCTCCCGGGGCGGCTACGTGGCGTAGTGGGCAAGGCGCTCGCCACGAATGACGGAGACGCTGGGCTCGCCTGTTCGAGCCCAGCGCTCCACATTGCTTTCAGTTTAGCTGGCCGTCCGTACTAATACACATTGGCCGTATTAGGGGGTGGGAAACTGATGGGTGGGGATCGGGCGTTGTGGACAGCGACTCCTACAGGTCGGTTGGTGCGCCTGCGCAGTAGAATCAGGAAGTGTCGGGGGCAGCGTGAGCCTCCCACGCGTTACTCCTCGCCACTGAGAGATCGAGCT
>NC_140181.1:111648334-111668334 GCF_963971535.1 Notolepis coatsorum | reverse complement strand
GCTCAAAGTGCTTCACAACAGAAAAAAGACAGGCAGAAAATTAGCACATGAAGTGCAGACATAAAATCACAGTGTTTCACATTACTTACTTACTTACGCCTGCTACCCCTTCTGGGGCATAGGCCGTCAACAAGTGATCTCCAAGCATCTCTGTCTTGAGCTGTTCTCTCCAGTTGGTTCCAGGTCATCTTCATGGTCTTGGTGTCTGCCTCCAGGTCTCTGTCTTGAGCTGTTCTCTCCAGTTGGTTCCAGGTCATCTTCATGGTCTTGGTGTCTGCCTCCAGGTCTCTGTTCTCTCCAGTTGGTTCCAGGTCATCTTCATGGTCTTGGTGTCTGCCTCCAGGTCTCTGTTCTCTCCAGTTGGTTCCAGGTCATCTTCATGGTCTTGGTGTCTCTGCCTCCAGGTCTCTGCGCCAGGTGTTTCTCGGGCGGCCCCCCTTTTCCGCTTGCCCTGCGGATTCCATGTTAGGGCGTGTCTGGTGATGGTACTTGCGGGCTTTCGCAGGGTGTGGCCTATCCAGCGCCATCTGCGTTTCTTAATTTCTTCTTCAGCGGGCAGCTGGTTTGTTCTCTACCAGCTGTAGTTATCCACGTCTCTGCTCCGTATAGTAGGACTGCCTTGACGTTGGTGTTAAAGAATCTGACTTTGGTGTTGGAAGTCAGTTCTTTTGAGCTCCAGATGTTCCATAATTGCACGAACGCTGTACGTGCTTTCCTTATTCGTGCTCTGACATCAGCATCTGTGCCGCCCTGCTTGTCAATAACTCTGCCAAGGTAGGTAAAGGCTTCAACTTCTTCCAAAGCCTCGCCATCCAGCATGATTGCGTCGGTGTTGTTTGCTGCATTGGTTTTGGGGATCTTAGTCTTGCCTTTGTGGATGTTGAGTCCCACTTGTGCGGAAGTGGATGCCACGTTGTTGGTCTTCTCCTGCATCTGTTGTTGGGTGTGCGACAGTAGTGCCAAATCATCAGCATAGTCCAAGTCGTCCAGTTGCGTCCAAGGTGTCCACTGAATCCCGTACCTTCTCTGTGCTGTGGATGTCTTCATTATCCAGTCAATGGCCAGCAGGAAGAGGAAGGGCGAGAGCAGACAACCTTGTCTGACCCCGGTCCTCATTTGGAATGCCTCTGTGAGCTGCCCTCCGTGGACCACCTTGCATGTCAGTCCCTCATAGGAGTTCCTGATGATGGAAACAATCTTGGTCGGCACCCCGTAATGTCGGAGAAGCTTCCAGAGGGTCTCTCTGTCTAGGCTGTCAAAGGCTTTCTCATAGTCCACAAAGTTTATGTACAGGGGCGAGTTCCACTCTATCGACTGCTCCACGATGATGCGCAGCACTTTGTTTCACATTAGGAGCTAACATCCCAACAGGCCACCTTGTTTATGGTTTGATTCAGTTTTAAATAGACAATAATAAAAAGAGTAAGATAAAATAGACAGAGTAAAATAGTGCAATAGTGCAGTGCAATAAAATTGTAGAATAGAATAGATAAAAAATATATATATATTTTACAGTGTTTAACCTGTAATAAAAAGCAATAGACAGAGTAAAATAATACTGTGCAATAATAGAATAGTAGAATAGATAGTAAAATTATGCAATAGAATGGACAGAGTAAAATAGTGCTACAGTACAATCAACAGCGGGGTGTATTAGAAGGCTATGGTGAAGAGGTACGTTTTTAGCTTATTTCTGAAAATATTAAGAGATCTAGCTTCCCTAATGTCCATAGGTAGTGTGTTCCATAACTTTGGTGCTTTGATTGACTGATTGAAAACTTTATTAACAGATTGCAGAATGGGTACAGTACAGTACAGCTCAATACATACAATTGTTAAGAGATGCAGACCAGAGAAATACTTTCGTCTTGTTTACATCAGGGTCCCCTATTTTCAATTCATCGTAATATATATGACATACAGATAGACAGTACTGCTACATCTATACATTTATGACATACCAGATTTGCAAATACAGTACTGTTTGTGATACGAAAAGAGTCAAGAAAAACAGAGTATATACATTTGACGTAGAAACTGTACATTGGAGGAGGTTGGGTAGGTGGGGGGGGGGTGGGGAGGACTGTATATTGGAGGTGGGTGGGGGGGGGGGGGGGGTTGGGGAGGAGTGGGGGGGGTTTGGTAGGAGGGGTGGGTGGGGGATACTGTACAACTGTACAAGCAAAACTGTACATTGGAATATTGACAAGACCATACTTGGTAATTTACTGTTTGCGTTAGGACATTTACAGGGGCCAGTTTCTAATTGCAGTCTTCCGTAGGTGTTTTTTGAGAGTGTTTTTGAAAGTGGGTAGTGATTCACATTACTTTACAGCTTTGGGTAGGGCGTTCCACATTGATGTGGCATAATTGCGAAACAATGTTTATATGCTTTGTATATAAGGAGGAGGACCTTTAAATCAATTCTAAATGTTACCGGAAGCCAGTGTAGGTTAGCTAATACAAGACTGATGTGCGTGATGTGGTCTTTCCTCTTGGTTCTAGTTAGTAGCCTAGCTGCCGAGTTTTGAATGAGTTGGAGTCGTTCTGTGTATTTTTTTGGGAGGCCAGTGAGGAGTGCATTACAGTAGTCAAGTCGGCTTGAGATAAAGGCATGGATCAGTTTTTCAGCGTCTTTTTAATTTATAAACGGCCGTACCTTAGCTATGTTTCTGTATGTGGCTTGTTGATGTGTGATTTAAAGCTTAGGTCTGAGTCTATTATAACACCAGGACTTGTAACTTCGGGTTTGATCCAAGGAGTAAGTTGCCCCATATTGCTCTGTAACATTTATATTTTTGTTATAGGACAGACTAGTAGGATTTCAGTTTTGCCCTCATTTAATTTGAGGAAGTTGTTCGTCATCCATTTGTTTATTGCTAAGAGACAGGCGGAAATGGAGTTTATAGCTGTGTGATCATTTGGTTCAGCGGACATGTACAATTGTGTGTCATCTGCGTAACTATGGAAACATACATTGTGCTTTCTAATGATGTCTCCTCAATGTTCAATGTTCAATGCAAAT
This sequence comes from Notolepis coatsorum, assembly GCF_963971535.1. Lineage (NCBI taxonomy): Eukaryota > Metazoa > Chordata > Actinopteri > Aulopiformes > Paralepididae > Notolepis > Notolepis coatsorum. The sequence continues at coordinate 111,665,309 of NC_140181.1, read as the reverse complement.
AAAGCACTTTCAACTTTAAGTATGACTAAATGCTTTCTTGACTATATATATATAGTAACTGTTCCAAAATGCATAGATTTCTATGTATTTTAGGGGTTTGGGGGGCTAGCTCTTTATAAATGTCAGATTGTTTTATTTATTTCATAGATTTCTATGCATTTCAGGAGTTTGGGGGGCTGGCTCCCCCAACATAATTAAATAACATAACCCTAACCTAACCCTAACCCTAAAACCGAAATAAAGTAAAAAAAAAAGAAATTGTTACAAAATCCACCCATTTTCGCAAAAAAAAAAAAAAAAACTGCAAAAAAAAAGTTGGCATCCCTAACTGCCCCCCTGTGCCCCAGTACAGTGCTTGGTCTAGATACGCCCCTGCTCAGGGCTCCCTTGACCGACCAGTAGGGGGCATATGCGCACAACGACCAGGTAGGGGAGGGGGGAATTGGCATAACGACTACCGTTTAGACGGAAACGCTAGCAGGTGAATCCGCAAAAATATTTTTTCGGATGTGCCTTTCGTTTATACGGAAACAGCGTTTTTACGGGGTGAAACCGCAAAAAAGTGAGACTACCTTCCAGGGTGGAATTCCTAGAAACGCAAAAGCTTTGCGCTCTCGTCTAAACTGTTAAAACGTATAAATCTGATAAAACGATGACGAAAGGTTTGTCACGGCTCTGGTCGCGCGTACTGCTTACGTCACAGGTAGCAGGTATGCACCAGTAGCCGAGACGTAAACAAAGTAAGTATGTCTGACTTATATCAACGGAGATCACCTGAAGGCTACATTGGCAGTACTTTTAACCCTTTCACTGCCACACGACAGAAGGTTAACCCTTTACTATCACACAACCGGCTGTCTTGTGGCAGTGAAAGGGTTAAATACACAAGAATCTGTCCCGCGGCGTGAGTGGACCCACTGTCTGTGAGTGACTCTGCTTTGGTGCAATCACATTCCCCATCCACAGTCTGCGAATCAGAGGCAGAGTAGGGCGGGTCTTCACAGCACGTCATGTGACATATGCGCCAATCGTGTGACAGCGGGTCTCCGTCGTTACAGCGTCGTCTGCACGGAGAATTCCACTCCAAAACGCTCGTCTAAACGTAAAATTAAAAGTGAAACCGCAAGATGACTTTTGCGGTTTCTGTTCACAAAATGCTCGTCTAAACGGGGCAATGTGGGATGGGAGGAAAAGCACAGAAAAACCAGGCGGAGAAAAAGAGGATTAAAAAATGTTTAATAAAAAAAAACTCCTGTGGCAGGGAGGGCGACCCACAAATCACCATAATCAGTCAGCCTGCTGATAAGGTTACTCCCACACCTGCCCCCCACAGGAAGCTGCTGGAAGAGTGATGTATGACATTGAAAGAGCAAAGTAATTTATTGCGCCCTCTGCTGTTCAAACAATATACAAACAAAAACTAAAATAATTTTAAGGAGAGCTCAATAAGATTACATTATTTCAAATAATCACGTTACATTACTCATGTCACGTTACATTCCTTGAACAGAACGTGATGCTCATCTGTTTACTACAGACCCAGTGTCAGAACCACACTGAATACCTCTACAGTTAGGACTAGGGTTGGGGACCGTTCACATTTGAACAGATACCGGTACCAGTACCTGGGAATCGGTATCGGTACCTATTGTTCCTGTACTTTACTACCTCTGTAATAACAAAAATGTTATTTCAGTTGTAAAACTAAAGTCTAAAATTCTACATTTAATTTCAACATTGTTATCACACCACACAAACTAAAACCCCTCCCCTACCAAGTCCGGCAGAGTGGCTACTAGGGGTGGGACGATACCAGGATCCAGATCGATACAACGTAAAAAGATCGGTTCATATCAATACTCTTATTTAGAAAATCCCGTGGCCAGTCTCATTTACGCACAAGCGCAGCTCCGGCAGCTGGATTCAGGTGAGAACAAAGCGCCTGGCAGCAACAGCAGCAGGTGAAGCGCCTGTGTGTGAAGAGGCTGCAGCACGCCCCCAGAGGGCGCCAACAGCAGCAGGTGAAGCGCCTGTGTGTGAAGACGCTGCAGCACGCCCCCAGAGGGCGCCAACAGCAGCAGGTGAAGCGCCTGTGTGTGAAGAGGCTGCAGCACGCCCCCAGAGGGCGCCAACAGCAGCAGGTGAAGCGCCTGTGTGTGAAGAGGCTGCAGCACGCCCCCAGAGGGCGCCAACAGCAGCAGGTGAAGCGCCTGTGTGTGAAGAGGCTGCAGCACGCCCCCAGAGGGCGCCAACAGCAGCAAGTGAAGCGCCTGTGTGTGAAGAGGCTGCAGCACGCCCCCAGAGGGCGCCAACAGCAGCAAGTGAAGCGCCTGTGTGTGAAGACGCTGCGGCACGCCCCCAGAGGGCGCCAACAGCAGCAGGTGAAGCGCCTGTGTGTAAAGACGCTGCAGCACGCCCCCAGAGGGCGCCAACAGCAGCAGGTGAAGCGCCTGTGTGTGAAGAGGCTGCAGCACGCCCCCAGAGGGCGCCAACAGCAGCAGGTGAAGCGCCTGTGTGTGAAGACGCTGCGGCACGCCCCCAGAGGGCGCCAACAGCAGCAAGTGAAGCGCCTGTGTGTGAAGACGCTGCGGCACGCCCCCAGAGGGCGCCAACAGCAGCAAGTGAAGCGCCTGTGTGTGAAGACGCTGCGGCACGCCCCCAGAGGGCGCCAACAGCAGCAGGTGAAGCGCCTGTGTGTGAAGACGCTGCAGCACGCCCCCAGAGGGCGCCAACAGCAGCAGGTGAAGCGCCTGTGTGAAGACGCTGCGGCACGCCCCCAGAGGGCGCCAACAGCAGCAGGTGAAGCGCCTGTGTGAAGAGGCTGCGGCACGCCCCCAGAGGGCGCCAACAGCAGCAGGTGAAGCGCCTGTGTGTGAAGACGCTGCAGCACGCCCCCAGAGGGCGCCAACAGCAGCAAGTGAAGCGCCTGTGTGTGAAGACGCTGCAGCACGCCCCCAGAGGGCGCCAACAGCAGCAGGTGAAGCGCCTGTGTGTGAAGACGCTGCAGCACGCCCCCAGAGGGCGCCAACAGCAGCAGGTGAAGCGCCTGTGTGTGAAGACGCTGCAGCACGCCCCCAGAGGGCGCCAACAGCAGCAGGTGAAGCGCCTGTGTGTGAAGACGCTGCGGCACGCCCCCAGAGGGCGCCTAGTTGGTCACATTTTGCAACACGAAATAAATCGCTGCTTTTTTGTTCACAACAGATTCAATGAGTCTGACATGCTTTGCATTCTTGTACGCTTATGTCACCATAAAAACCTAAATTAACGTTAGCTGCTAGAGCTAACTAAGCTAACCCCGCTCACAGGCACAGAGAAAATAGCGGAGCAATATATAGTGAGGGAAAGGGGGGGGTGAGCCAGTCTCTCTCTCTCTGTTCAATGATTTTAAGTAGCAAAACATTACACTTTAAAAACTGGATAGTTGATGAAACTTTTAACTTCATTCGCTAAAATATTCAAAAATCATTAAGTCTGCTATACGCCATTCTCCTTTTCTCTGTGCGTGTGCGTTCGTGTCCCTGACGTGGCTGTTGCTGAAGGACAAGATCACAAGTTCAAGTCTCTCGGTTACAATAGGATGTGAATATTTAAAAGCTCAATATATCAAAATGTGCCACTTTACAGTGAACAGTTTCCTTTTTTAAGTGGCCATCACCCCGCGGATATGCCCCCCTGTAAAGACTATTGTGGACATCTACAGATGACACTACCCCCAGCTAAGCTAACAATACCCCCAGCTAAGCTAACACTAGCCCCAGATACAGAGGTACCAGCTAAGAAAATAATATCTCCAGCTACAGAAGGGAAAAACGACCAAAATATACCAGATAACAGTAAAGAAGTTATTTCAAGTTTATTTAACAGGCAGGCAGAAAAGTGGCAATTTGAGACTATTGAAAAGCCAGTGGGACTCGGGTATCGGGGTCGGAGCACCGCGCTACATGTGGTACCAGCATGCTGATAGGGTTCCGGGGGGAGGGAGGGGTCAATCGTGGTCAGTTAGGACCACCGGCGACGAAGATAGATAGCGAGCGGCCACAGGTTCCGGATAGTGCAAGGAGGTGAGGCTTACCCTCCTGGAGATATACGAGGGACCGGTACAGAGGGTGCTGTGGTACCTAGCTCCCATACGCTGCACTCGGGACATTCTTGCGGACGCCGAGTCTGATTGCCAGAGTGAAATCTACAACCTGGTGTATATACATTTACATTTTTTACATTTAGTCATTTAGCTGACGCTTTTATCCAAATCGACTTACAAGTTCTGTACGACAAGACAGCAAGAAGGGTACAACTCTATCAGCTGAGTAACAATGTTCATCAAGTGTTGCGTGTTACAGTGTAGGTTAGTTTATTAGGACAAGTGCATGACAGTAAGGTTAGTCAGGGTTAGATTTTTTTTTTAATATAAATCATATCAGATAATGGTTGAAGAAGTGAGTCTTTAGTCGACGGCGAAAGATTGGACGGGATTCGGCTGTCCTAACTGGGATGGGTAGTTCATTCCACCATTGTGGGGCAAGGACTGAGAATAGGCGGCTTCTCTTTGATGACCCTCCCGGAGCTTGGATAGGAGTAGGTCTGAGGCGGCCAGAAGATGCAGAGCGTAGGGGTCTTGAGGGTGTGTAGTTAGAGACCATTGACCGGAGGTAGGCGGGAGCGGTTCCCTTTGCCGCACGGTATGCTAGGTCGAGGGCCTTGAAGCGGATACGTGCAGCAATGGGGAGCCAGTGCAGGTCCCTAAGAAGTGGGGTGACATGGGCCGACTTCGGTAGGTTTGAGATCAGGCGGGCCGCTGCGTTTTGAATGAGTTGAAGAGGCTTGGTGGCAGTGGCCGGGAGGCCAGCTAGCAGTGCGTTGCAGTAGTCGAGGCGGGAGATGACTGTTGATTGGACGAGGAGTTGAGTGGCTTCTTTTGTCAGGAAGGGGCGTATCCTTCTGACGTTGCTCAGGAGGAATCTGCAGGTTCTGGTTGTCGCTGCGATGTGAGCAGAGAAGTTCAACTGGTCGTCGAAGACAACACCAAGGTTCTTGGCGGTCGGGGACGCGGTCACAGCTGCATTCTTGACTGTGATGGAGAGGTCGGTCAGGGGGGAGGATTTGGCCGGCAGGTGGAGCAATTCTGTTTTGCTTAGGTTCAGTTTGAGGTGGTTGGTCGTCATCCAGGCGGAGATGTCGGACAGACAGGCCGAGATCCGCTCAGAGACGTGGATATCTGAGGGAGGGAGGGAAGGAGAGGAAGAGTTGAGTATCATCGGCATAACAATGATATGAGAAGTCATGAGACGTGATAATGTTACCCAGTGATTTAGTGTAGAGGGAGAAGAGAAGGGGTCCTAGGACCGAGCCCTGGGGGACACCCGTTCGGAGGGGGCGGGTGGCCGACAGAGTCCCTCTCCGGCCGGCGTCCAAAGAACAGACCCCCGGGAGGATATATAGGATATTGTATTTGAGTAACTATTGTATTTAGTATGGCCTATTTTATAATTGTGTATACTACTATAATTGGTATATACCCTATTGTATGTCGTGTAGTGTATCCTATATTGTGTATCTCAGGCCTGAATTAATGTACCTAATTGGAGGGTGGTGGAGGAAGAGCCGAGAGGGAGGGGTCATTGGTACCGGGAGGTGATCCTCTCGTGTTCACGTGGACCAGTTTGGTCTGTTGTAGTGTGTGGGTGACTATAAGTGCATCGTAGATGTACCGTGCCTCGTTTAGAGGGTGCTAGGTGCTCTGAATAGAGGTGAAGGGTTTACTTATATAAGTGTGCTGTGATATATAGTGTGCTCTGAATAGAGGTGAAGGGTTTACCTATATAAGTGTGCTGTGATATATAGTGTGCTCTGAATAGAGGTGAAGGGATTACATATATAAGTGTGCTGTGATATATAGTGTGCTCTGAATAGAGGTGAAGGGATTTACATATATAAGTGTGCTGTGATATATAGTGTGCTCTGAATAGAGGTGAAGGGATTACCTATATAAGTGTGCTGTGATATATAGTGTGCTCTGAATAGAGGTGAAGGGATTTACATATATAAGTGTGCTGTGATATATAGTGTGCTCTGAATAGAGGTGAAGGGATTACCTAAGGGACGCCTTACTGTACCCGTTATTCTCCGGGTCTGTTAACCCCGTCATCCCTGGAGGGGATATTAGTGTCGGCCTCATGAATTCTGTGTTTTTAATCAATACACCTTGTTATCTTTTGTACCCTGGTTGTGCCTGTGATCATTGAAGGGCTTTGACAAAAGAGCAGCTTCCCCTGCTAATAAGCAGTTTCTCCTTCTCATGGTATAACCCACGTTTTTATTACATTATTATCTGTCCGTTATTGTCTGTCCGTTAATCTCGCACCGAAAATGACCAAAGCAAATTCCTTGTTGTATGTGAAAACTACTTGGCAATAAAGACCTTTCTGATTCTGATTCTAAAGTAAATTGTATGTACAGTATAGTAGGTTATAGATTTTTGAGACTAGGTGTTGAACCAGAAGTAAACAGCTAGACTAGTGCTCTGTTTTAATAGCAGAGACACTATAATGAGAGCAACTTTGGTAGCTATAGTCATCTAACTATAAAGGAAGGCACCTCTGGTGTGTGTGTAGCTCTCTCCCCAACGACACACGGACACAGGTTGCTTCTTTATAAACGGCCGTTTATTATCTTGGGCTCATCATCACAACTCCTCGTCCCTCTCACGCCATGAGAACTATATTTATTGAATGAACACAATAAAAATGCAACGGTTATACAATACAATGTCGCTTAGCTCGCGCATCAAACAAAATGCATTTACTCAAAAGAAATAAAATATCTCGTTGGCCGCTTGTCAATAAAAGAGGTTCTTGAGTCCTTGTCCTGTGGAATACGTTTGACGTTTGGTCTGCTTCAACTCCAGACGTCCATAACATGTTATTTAATAAAACTTGTCGAGCATGCAGCGTGTACACTTGCTCAACTGTCGTCCACCAGAGCGCGCCCGCTCTGTCTTTCTACGGTTAAATGTGACGCTTAAATGTGACGGTTAAATGTGACATACTCTCATGAGACTTTGTGCCTATCATGTTTAACTGTTATGCATCACATTATTTATCTAATTATTACTTTATACATGAAATTAAGAAATCAATCCTTAATCAATGAATTATGAATATAGAATAGTTATGCAACAGCACTTACCATGTATGTGTGTCTGTGTGTCTGTGTATCAGTGTCAGTGTCTGTGTGTGTCTGTGTGTCAGTGTCTGTGTGTGTGTGTCTGTGTCAGTGTCTGTATGTCTGTGTCAGTGTCTGTGTGTCTGTGTCAGTGTCTGTGTCAGTGTCTGTGTGTCTGTGTGTCTGTGTGTCTGTGTGTCTGTGTCAGTGTCTGTGTCAGTGTCTGTGTGTCTGTGTGTCTGTGTGTCTGTGTCAGTGTCTGTGTGTGTCAGTGTCTGTGTGTGTCAGTGTCTGTGTCAGTGTCTGTGTGTCTGTGTGTCTGTGTTTGTGTCTGTGTCAGTGTCTGTGTGTCTGTGTCAGTGTCTGTGTGTCTGTGTCAGTGTCTGTGTGTCTGTGTCAGTGTCTGTGTGTCTGTGTCAGTGTCTGTGTGTCTGTTTGTGTGTGTCTGTGTGTGTCTGTGTGTGTCTGTGTGTGTCTGTGCGTGTGTGTCAGTGTCTGTGTGTGTCAGTGTCTGTGTGTGTCTGTGTGTCTGTGTGTCAGTGTCAGTGTCTGTGTCAGTGTTTGTGTGTCTGTGTGTGTGTGTCAGTGTCTGTGTGTGTCAGTGTCTGTGTGTCTGTGTGTGTGTGTGTCAGTGTCTGTGTGTGTCAGTGTCTGTGTCAGTGTCTCTGTGTCAGTGTCAGTGTCTGTGTGTCTGTGTCAGTGTTTGTGTGTGTCTGTGTGTGTCTGTGTGTGTGTGTCTGTGGCAGTGTCTGTGTGTGTGTGTGTGTGTGTGTGTGTGTGTGTGTGTGTGTGTGTGTGTGTGTGTGTGTGTGTGTGTGTGTGTGTGTGTGTGTGTCTGTGTCAGTGTCAGTGTCTGTGTGTATGTCTGTGTGTGTGTCTGTGTCAGTGTCTGTCTGTGTGTCAGTGTCTGTGTGTGTGTCTGTGTCAGTGTCGGTGTGTGTGTGTCTGTGTGTCTGTGTGTGTCTGTGTGTCAGTGTCAGTGTCAGTGTCTGTGTGTGTCTGTGTGTCAGTGTCTGTTTGTGTGTCAGTGTCAGTGTCTGTGTGTGTGTGTCTGTGTGTCTGTGTGTCAATGTCTGTGTCAGTGTCTGTGTGTGTCTGTGTGTCAGTGTCTGTTTGTGTCTGTGTGTCAGTGTCTGTGTGTGTCTGTGTGTGTCTGTGTCAGTGTCTGTGTGTATGTCTGTGGCACACATATCTCAAGAACGTTCATCCGAGGAGCCAGGGGAGTACAGTGTCGGATTTTGGCCAGAAGGTGGCACTATAACAACAAACTTTAGTTTTGGTCTGTAACTTTTGAACCGTAACTCTTTCACAGCCACGCGACAAAGGGTTAACCCTTTCACTACCACACTACAGACTCGTTCCGTCTGTAGTGTGATAGTGAAAGGGTTAACCTTCTGTAGTGTGGTTGTGAAAGGGTTAAGCCATGCCCATTTGCATGCCATTTGGCCAGATGGTGGCGCTACACACGCAACAACAATCTTTACACATGTCTCGAGAACCATTCATCCGATTGACTTCACGCTCAAAACGGTGTGTATTGGATTTGACCAGATGATGGCGCTATAGTGACTGTCCTTAGCATAATATCTCGAGGACTGGGTGTGTGTTGCTGAGGACCCAGGGGATGTAGTGTCAGGTTTTGTGCCATTTTGCCAGATGGTGGCGCTGTAAAAATAAACGTTATGCATATCTCGAGAACTGTTCATCCAATCAATTTCCCACTTGGCGGGTGTATGACTGAGGACACAAGGGGGTGCAGTATTGAATGTGATGCCATTTGGCCAGATGATGGCGCTATAACACACTTTATGTTTCACGGATATTCCGCACAAGACATGCGCTCCAAATGGGCACGTTTTGAACGGGACGCGTGTAGCTTAATCCCAGCGGAAGAGTGCCAGAGCGCTTCCGCATTTTGCCCTGATTGGCCGCGGTAACGCCCTCCAAATGCGCATTTTCTTTCCCCCCGCTCAGACGCCGAAATGGAATGCATGTAGTACATTGCAACACAACGCAGCATTTCCGCATACATTGCAACGTAACACAACGCAGCTGTCAACTGTACTTTACATATTATCCAAACGAGGACCACATAATGTTATTTCCCTGTACATTGTAACGTTAACACAACGCAGCTGTCAACTGTACTTTACATATTATGGAATACATGTATATTATCGCGACGCGACGGCAGTGCGGAAATAGGCTGTCTATTGCCATTCTCTAAGACAAACTCTAACCTTAACCAGCTCCTTAACAGCGCCTAAACTTAACCATAACCAACTCCGAAACAATGCTTAAAGTTAACATGCCTAAACTTAACCGGCGAAAGAATGCACGTAAAAAAAAAGAAAAGAAAATTGAAGGGAATCGAAGTTGTCACCAACGGACCGCATGATCCACAGCACAGCGGCATACCAGTTGCGCTAAGCGTCGAATGAAAAACATCGGGGATTACGGCTACATAATGCCGCAAGCTCTGCTGCGTCCATCGCGTGTATATATGTGTGCTAATATGGCGCGTTAGCGTTAATATGTGATTAATATGAACCAAAGCGTGTTAATATGTGATTAATATGATCGCCTGCTGCGTCCATCGCGTGTATATATGTGTGCTAATATGGCGTGTTAGTGTTAATATGTGATTAATATGAACCAAAGCGTGTTAATATGTGATTAATATGAACCAAAGCGTGTTAATATGTGATTAATATGAACCAAAGCGGCGAACCAAGCAGGGATCTCATGCGCATGCGCGCGCGAGCACCTGGGCGAAGGAAAAGGAAATGCGCATTACCGTACTGGCGTATGGCAAAGAATGCGGAAGCGCGCTTGCACTCTTCCGCTGGGATTAAGCTACACGCCGTTCGCGACACTCCGGGGGGCCACAGCCACGTTTTTTTTAACCCTTTCACTACCACACTACCAAAGGGTTAACCCCTTCACTGCACTTTGCACTGCCACACGACAATGGGTTAACCCTTTTACTACGACACTACAGAAGGTGAACCCTTTTCACTGCCACACGACAAAGGGTTAACCCTTTCACTACCACACTACAGAAGGTTAACCCTTTCACTACCACACTACAGACAAACCGTCTGTAGTGTGGTAGTGAAAAGGTTAACCTTCTGAAGAGTGGTAGTGAAAGGGTTAACAGACACTACACTAGTAATAAGATGTCAGGAACAACCAATCAAATCAATCCAATCAGTGTGTGTTTGATTGATTGATTGAAAACTTTATTAACAGATTGCAGAATGGGTACAATACAGTACAGCTCAATACTAACAACTGCTAAGAGGATGAAGACCAGAAAAATACTTTCGTCTTGTTTACATAAGGGTCCTCCATTTTCAATTCATCAAGAACTGTAACTTGAATTGATCTGGTTATTCGGCCCTGAGCTATCGAAACAGCAAAACATGGCTACAATAGCATATTTATTAAGTGAGAATGTATAATCTAGCCTGGACTGATGATTCCCATCAAGTTTACAGAATCTTGCAACAGTGATGAACCTAAAAAGTTAACTGCTAGAGCTGCTATGTTGTAATAGTCATAAATAATTTAGATTATTAGATTATATATTGCATATATTTAGCATTTTAGGATTTAGCATAACAATATATTTATTGTAGGGCAAATAAAACTGAGAGGGCATACATACCCTCCCCCTCCCCCATGCTGCTAGCTATGATGCCTGACTTTCCAATAAAGGAATATCTTATCTCATCTTCAGGAACAACCAATCAAATCAACCCAAATCCAACCACAACACAGTTTCTTACTACTTGTACTTTTATTGCACTCAAAGTCAGTGTGTAACTTGAAGAGCACCTACGGGAGGCTGCAATTCGAAACTGGCCACCGTAAATGTCCAAACCCCCACCCCCTCCTAATAGACAGTCTCCTCCCCTCCGTATGTATATATTCCCTCTCCGCCGTATGGATATTTCTCCCCCACCCACCCACCCCCTCCAAATGTACAGTCTCCTCCCCATCATATGTATATACTCTGTCAGGATCTATGGGTAACAGTACTGTATATTTGAATACCGTTTATGTCACAAATGTATCAGTACTAAATACCTGTATGTCCCTATGCCATAAATGTCATGTATGTTGTGTATGTCATAAATGTCAATATGAATTAAAAATGGGGGACCCTGATGTAAACAAGACGAAAGTCTTTCTCTGGTCTGCATCCCCTTAACAATTGTGTGTATTGAGCCGTACTGTATTGTACCCATTCTGCAATCTGTTAAATAAAGTTTTCATTCATTCATTTGTTCATTCATTCATTCAACAATGATATTACCTCACATCACACAGTTGTATGACAAATATATTTGGTTTGTTGCAAAGTCACAAGTAACACATCACTTCCTGTTGATCATGCATTATTACATCACTCCCGGTTGATCATGCATTATTACATCACTTCCTGTTGATCATGCATTATTACATCACTTCCTGTTGATCATGCATTATTACATCACTCCCTGTTGATCATGCATTATTACATCACTCCCTGTTGATCATGCATTATTACATCACTCCCGGTTGATCATGCATTATTACATCACTCCCTGTTGATCATGCATTATTACATCACTTCCTGTTGATCATGCATTATTACATCACTCCCGGTTGATCATGCATTATTACATCACTCCGAGTTGATCATGCATTATTACATCACTCCCTGTTGATCATGCATTATTACATCACTCCCTGTTGATCATGCATTATTACATCACTCCGAGTTGATCATGCATTATTACATCACTTCCTGTTGATCATGCATTATTACATCACTTCCTGTTGATCATGCATTATTACATCACTCCCGGTTGATCATGCATTATTACATCACTCCCGGTTGATCATGCATTATTACATCACTTCCTGTTGATCATGCATTATTACATCACTCCCTGTTGATCATGCATTATTACATCACTCCGAGTTGATCATGCATTATTACATCACTCCCTGTTGATCATGCATTATTACATCACTCCCTGTTGATCATGCATTATTACATCACTCCGAGTTGATCATGCATTATTACATCACTCCCTGTTGATCATGCATTATTACATCACTTCCTGTTGATCATGCATTATTACATCACTCCGAGTTGATCATGCATTATTACATCACTTCCTGTTGATCATGCATTATTACATCACTCCCTGTTTATCATGCATTATTACATTACTCCGAGTTGATCATGCATTATTACATCACTTCCTGTTGATCATGCATTATTACATCACTCCGAGTTGATCATGCATTATTACATCACTTCCTGTTGATCATGCATTATTACATCACTTCCTGTTGATCATGCATTATTACATCACTCCCTGTTGATCATGCATTATTACATCACTCCGAGTTGATCATGCATTATTACATCACTTCCTGTTGATCATGCATTATTACATCACTTCCTGTTGATCATGCATTATTACATCACTTCCTGTTGATCATGCATTATTACATCACTCCGAGTTGATCATGCATTATTACATCACTCCTCACTCCCGGGTGATCATGCATTATTCCTACATTTTATTGGATCTGGGGGTCATACAGTTTGGCTCATCAACTATCTAAATAGTTTGCGGGACACAGAACAAATGCAAATGTAAACAAAAATAATAGTACTGTTGCATTTTCCTCGTCACACTGTGAACAACAGAGAAAGATGCATCAGAAATGGAAAGAATTGCTGACATTTGATCAGAAGCCAAGAATTGTTTAAAGAGCCATTTCTTCATAAAAATCCCCTTTATTTTGTATTTGATAAAGAATCTGCAAATCTATGATATACATGTACATACACAGCCCAGATGGAAGACTGGGCCAACCATATACATAATAAAAAGAAGTGACAGACATGTCCTAATAGAGCTTTTCAAATGTATAAAAGGATGTTCATGAAATTATCTGTAATGTACATATTACATGGTGCAGGACACTGAACAAATGCAAATGTAAACAGAAATAATAGTACTGTTCCATTTTCCTCGTCACACTGTGAACAACAGATGGCCACTGAAGGTACATTGGTGAGCCTGATCGTCATAGATCCAGTCATTTGCCCAGAGCTGCACAGACACCTCATCGCCTGCCTCTAGTAGAAGTGAGGCTCCATTCGAAGCGCTAACACCACCGGTACGTTGATATGCATATGCAGCGACAACATGTTGACCATTCTTAACCAGCTCAGCCACTGATGCACGTGCTACTGATCCCAGACCAAAGATGAAGATATTGAACAGGTAGACGCCCTCCACTGGAGCCGTGAAGACGCCTGTTAGAGAAACAAGATCATCAGTGTCCGCTCCTCTAATCCAACTAACAGAAAAATATGAATTGTTATTTACGAAAGCCCTTAACATTACCGGACCCATACTTCCATTATCACGGTGCATGATAAACTAAAAGTAATTTATAGTAAATTAAAGGAGCAATAGGTGCCTGTTGATTTTTGGCAGAATATTTGTAAATCCTTAAACTGAATTTGACAACGCCCTTCTTCCCGATCAGAACGCATCAGGACGCCTCCAAAGCCACGCCCCCCGCTAGGTAGCTACAGCAGGCAGCCGTGTGTCAGCAGCAGCAGCAGCAGGCCTCTGTGTCACACGCACAACAAGCACGCCTGTCACTCAAGGTCTTGATAGACAGCTCGCTCATTCCAATCCTTTGACTTGGTCGTTCATTTGATTGGATCTTGTTGTTTTAGCTCCTGCCCCTTACCAGAATGACAGATCTTTCTCATTTTGGTCTCAAACGTCTTATTTCTTTAGTACTATCCATTACTGTCGAGATAAAATAAGAAATCTAACATGTTGCCAAAAATCAGTGGTCGCCTATTGATCCTTTAAGAGTTGTCGTGTTAATCAGAAACAATAAGCAATGTGTGGAAAGAAACAGATTTGATACAGTTTAATCTTTATCAGGAGGAATGGTTTGTCTTTCTTAGTGAGTATCCCATAATCTCCCCAACAGAATTGCTGTAAGGGTCAATGATAGTCCTGTTGGTAAAACTGTCTAACATTTTGCTAAAACGCACAACACAAATGGCAGTTGCTTGCTGGTCGTATCTTACACCTACTATTACAAAGTAATAACTGGCAACATAACAGTATGAACACACGCTGTTGTAATGTTGAATAATCACTCGGTTGGTTTAGTAAACACTCTTTATTCAACATCCAGTATGGGTCGACTTGGAACACCACTGCATGCTTGGCCGGCTACTCCCGGGATGCCCCTGTGCCCCGTCCTGTTGTAGGCGGACTCGTGTCACACAGGTATCCTGCACAGCGCCATCTAGTCCCTGGTGTTACTAGACATAACATTACAGCTGTCACCTGTGTCATCTAGTGTCCACCATACCTGTGGTTTGATCATAAGCGTTGCCAACATTCGTGATGACGTGTCTGTAGACCAGGGCAGTGTTAGTGTTAAAAGGCCCTGTGTTTCCATCTTCTGAAGCCAAGAGGGAGGCTGAGAAAGACACCTGTCTGGCTGTGAGACAAAGAGAGCGTCACATATCACTTGCAATTCATGTGTTATAAGACTGCATGTGCACACACACACACACACACACACACACACACGCACACACACACACACACACACACACACACACACACACACACACACACACACACACACACACACACACACACACACACACACACACACACACACACACACACACACACACACACACACACACACACACACACACACACACACACACACACACACACACACACACACACACACACACACACACACACACACACACACACACACACACACACACACACACACACACACGCAACCACACACGCACGCACACACACACACGCACACACACACACACACACACACACACACACACACACACACACACACACACACACACACCATTGAAATATCAACACTCTGTAGCAGACTGTGAAGTTACAAATTAATACACTTTTACATTAAAAAAGTCAACCAACGAACTTGTTTCTTGTACCGGATCTCGTCTCTGGTAAACAAGAATACCCTGAAGACTCTGGCAGGAGCACTCATTCAAGGGTACTACGACTATGCTTGCACCTCATGGTACCAAAGCACCTCAAAGGCGCTAAAAACAAGATTACAAACATCTCAAAACAAACTAGTCAGACTACTACTTGACCTGACTCCTAGAACCCACCTCACCCCTGCCCACTTTGACAACCTAGGATGGCTTAGAGTAGACGACAGAGTACAGCAACTTGCAATGGGCTTGGTCTACAAGATACACACACACACACACACACACACACACACACACACACGCACGCACACACACACACACACACACACACACACACACACACACACACACACACACACACACACACACACACACACACACACACACACACACACACACACACACACACACACACACACACACACACACACACACACACACACACACACACACACACACACACACACACACACACACACACACACACACACACACACACACACACACACACACACACACACACACACACACACACACACACACACACACACACACACACACACACACACACACACACACACACACACACACACACACACACAATTGAAATATCATCACTCTGTGGCAGACTGAAGTTACAAATTAACACATTTTTACATTAAAATCCCTTACCTTCATTCTGTCTCTGCAGCGCCCGCACCTCACTCTCTGTGGTTTCATGAGCAGCTGAGAAAGAAAACAACACTTAAAAAAAAAATTCACAGCTATAATGGATTATAACTTGTTATACATAACAGTGTATTAACCATGAGAAGGTCTCTTTATAACACATTAATGTGTCTTCATGCAATAAACTGGAGCTGCCCCACCGTGGCTGTGATTTATTCTGGTTATTGATATAAGACATAAGTTATATAAGTTCCATTATGAGCAATTATGAATATTCATATAACACTGTATCCATATCCTAAAGCCAAGACGGAGGCTGAGAAAGACACCCGTTTGCCTCACACACACACACGCACACACCACACACACACATTTTAGATGCTTTATTTATGTCCACATAAATAGTACATTAAGAACATAAACACTAACAGTGGAATTAGCTCATTGGGAGTCATACATACACATGCGCAGATTGTCAACAGAGTCTGGACGACACGAAATGACGCACGAATGAATGTGGACTGTTCCATCAGAGGGGGGAGCTTCGGTGGCCAGTGTACTTTCAGCCAAACAGGATAATGAAAAAATTATCCCACTAAATGGCCAGACGCGTCTCATGGCGAAATCTACAATTCCCTCATTGAGTCTCTAGGTAGACTAATGTTTATATTTAAGTGCAGTGGTCTGTAATCCAATGTACAGTGTTGTTTGTACAGTTTTTTATATTCAGCAGCTGTCTAATGTCTGCCCAGTGAACTGAAAACCATAGACAGTGCCGTTAGATTCAAGTCCAGCCTGAAGACATGGCTCAAAAAGGACTATACCTAGACACTTAGCTTAAGGCACCCTTGCATGTTGTATGAGTCTGTATGTATATAAATGTTAAATGGTATATGTGATGTGTTGTGATGTCACGTTTTGTATGATGCATGTGTTAAGCATCACATTCCCCCACCCCCCTACAAGGACCACAATGGAAATAAGCTCTGAGCTTTTTTGTGTTACATCCTTGGCAGTATATCCCGACTGTGCTCTTCTGTCACATGTTTATTTTTTATATTGTCAAATAAAGTCATTCATTCATTCATA
>NC_140181.1:111598995-111648134 GCF_963971535.1 Notolepis coatsorum | reverse complement strand
GCCTGGTGGCCCACCCCAAGGGCGTGAGACCCCACTACATATGTTCAGATCCATCCCGTCATCATCCCCCAGACATGAACGAGAATCCGTCGACAACCCACCCAGGTCATGGGATGTGGTCGTCGGAAGAGGAAAAACCCCCATCTCAGTTGCTTTATAAAAACGCTGTTTCAACCACAAGCAACCAAGGCGCGCCAGTCAATCGCCTGTTTACAGCGAGCTAGCACTATACGTGCGTCGGGACACACCCCCATCAATGAACAGGCTATTTAGACCTGTCATTGAATCCCCAAGGCGCCCAGGGGAACGACAAGAGGGGTGTGACACTCCCTAACTCCAACACTTCTGGAATAGAAAGAAGGAAGCATCAACAGTATGTATCCCAGTCTACACAGCCGGGGTAAAAAATGTTCACATTTTTACATCCCACCACCCTCCCATAGGAAGAGACGGGGATCCCCAGAGAGACTTCCCACGCGAGCTGTACAGATTGAAAAGAATATATTGCACCTTGAGCCATGTAAAAAACTGGTTTTAGGGCCTCCGGGGAAGAGGCACTGAACCCATACACACTCAATAAACGAATTGAATCGAATATACATACAATAGAAAAGGACCCTTCTAGAGGGTCCACTCACTTTGACAATCTGAGGAGGAAGGCTCTGTACTCTGATGGAGGCTTCCTCACATGGAAGAAGGAGTCCGAACTCACAGAAGGCCTGAATAGGCGCTTGGTGAGGAGGAGCCCTGACCACCCCCCCTGAAAACAGATCCATCACATGGACCTGAACAGCACACGGAAGTCCTACCAACAGAGACGCGCACAGTGACGTACTCTATGGCGGGGGAATTCCTGCGGTGCACACGCTCAATATACCAGGCCGTGGGACCAGGAACTCCCCCCCCCCCCCCCCCCCCCCCGTAACGTGCCGAACCGCCACGTGACGGGAACCTTGAAGGACAGGGGGTGTACCCCTGACCGACAGAACAATGGGGAGAGGAAAGGTTACCAGTTCACCCCTTTACGACCCCACACCCATGATACGACGTAACGACAAAAAGAGAATATGACACAGTCATAGTCAGCTCTATGAAGCGTTTCACAGCTCTACACAGCGCATGAGCTAACCTGCCATCTGATTTTTACTAAGGAAAAACACAGAATAGAGAGGGCTCTAAGAACCCCGGTCCAACATACACATGTGCTTCTGTGGCCAGTACAACCTAGTTGTAGGTCACATGACACACACAACCCATCATCACCTACAAAAAATGGCAAAAACACTCAACAGAGGAACGCCGTTTTTTTCACAATGAGAGAATACATCATTCTTGATTAGTATCGACCACAGGCCTTGCTAAGCACACATGACAGCAACCAAACCAATTTCCCTTTAGGAAATAAGTTTCTCCAGCAGATTTAGCACAACCTCAGCAATCAAGCTAAGAGTTACATCGTATCCCTACCACACAAAAGACACAATTAATGCACAACATGTCTGATAGGAGGTGATAAAGTCCCCAGGGAACCGGGGGGGAAAACACAATCCTCCTATTTTACCCTCAATACGGCCAGTTAAAACAGGAAAACCTGTTAATGTGTGAACACACTGTTCATTGTCATTACAGTCTGAGAAAGAATATTCTTTTACTCACTTGTCACCAAGCATAGCTTCATAGGTTAGTTACCTTAGTTGTGAGTACACGGTCGTGTTACTCACACAACAACCAGATCATTACATCCCGTTTGCACAGAGAAGCTAACTGCCAGTGACAAAAACAGCTCACACATAACCCGCAACGTATCCTAAATGCATTGTCCGTTATTCACAATACATTTAGCAAAGTAAAACCAGAAGACGTGTTATGAGGTCTGGCCAACCCCGTACCTACCCGGAACGCAGATCAGCGAAGTGCAGTCACAAGACACCGTAGAACACAGCCGTCCTGTGTTGTTCGATCCGGGCAGCGTCGCCGCTCCAACCAGTCGCTACAGTCCTCTTTGTTGACGCAATCCCCGTCCAGGCTCAGGGCAGGGTCGACGAACATCCCCTGTCAAGGATGACGTCGTGGTCAAGAGTGTAAAACATGTTAAAATCAAAGCACGTTCAACAGAATAGCATCAAGCTAACGGCTGCTCCAACCGTTCGGGTGCTATTGCTTCTGCTCGCGAGACGCCAATCTAACGACGCACGCGATCAGAAGCGAGCTCCCGGCGGCGCGCGAGAAGCTAAGCTACCCCGCGCCAGGCCATGGCCATAGCAGCAAGCTAACGTCACCTAGCGACCACGACATGCTAGCCCCGCAGCTAACAGCTGACTGGCTAATAGTAGGCCTTAAGCAGGCCATGCAGCGATCCAGCAGGCTAACGCAGCAGTTAACAGCTGACCGGCTAACCGTAAGCTATGAACATGTAAACAATGACATAACACTCACCCAGACAGGCCGCCGTTCTGAACCTCTCCTCACTTTTTAAGAGAAGAGAAAACAAGATGTCAACACCGCTTCACAACGGTGACATTACCACATCCGACGGATCAGCACAGTACCAACTGGCCTGTGTAGCTGACATTGAACATGAATCTGCCGCTATCGCACATTACATGCACATATCCCCTCGTGAAGGAATACTCTCATTTGGATATGAAAGATGGGGCCTTAACACGGTGACAGAGAGAATCCACTCGTCCAGAACACACAGGGATCACCAGTGTCAATGGTCGCGGCCCACTAGTTAAAACTATAATGGTCTCCAGACCAAGGCCTTCTGTCGCCTAGGTGGCTGAACAAAGGACCCTAGTCTGGGGCCGGTTTCCATAAACTTTGTCAAGTAGCCCCCATAGCACTAACAGACAAGTGGAGCACGCCAGCAAACACTACTCACCCAACCTGGAACGCACCGCTTCTCACAACAGCGGCATGTCCGACAGTTCAGCTGTGGCCTGACAGGTTTCACCCCAACAAACACAGCAAGGAACTGCAGTTGAGAAGCATGCAGCGGCGTGCTCCCAATACGAAAACCGGTGGAGGGTTTTTAGAATGATCATCATCTTCCAGACCCTCCAGTACGAAGACAATATCGCCGTATTTTCTCGAAAATAGTGAGAGAGAAAATAAAGATATGATGTCAACGTATCCTTGTTTCCCAAAGCTGTTCCTAATCCAATTTCTTCCATCATGGTGTCAAGTGTGGGGATCTACCGAGGCACTTCTTCCTTGTGGTGAAAGCGAGAAGGAGGAGAGCAGGTGACCACACACCTGCTTATGAAGGTAAGCTGATGAGGGGTGTGGTCAGACTAATACTGGTATTAGAGGTACATTTGTGGTTTATTCAGTACGCGTGCACGTACGCGAGATAGTGCAGTAGTGATGCCAAGCTAAGCCACTAACGATACAGAACTGTGTACTTCTTCCACCACTGGTTTATGTTCACTAATAGCTTTAGACCGGTATGGATTCTGAAATTCAGAAACTTTAAAGTTAGGCATGTACCAGTGAGGGTTAAAGGGGAAATGTTGCATAGCGATAATAAACATAGTCATAGCATCAAATTAGTATTTAGATAAACCACAGAAAAAATCACGTTATAAAAATAAGCCATTTCTAAGAGAAAACGATTTGTTATGTCCATTTATGTAGCATTTATCAACATGTGCGCTGCCATTTTGTTCACGCTAAATGCTGACGTCACGGAGATGGTTTCGCCCGCAGCCTCCCACGTAGCTACTATACTACTACCTGCAGCACGCTGGTAGTAATATTATTATGCTCCTCAAAATATCCTTATTCATAAAAACTAAGGCTGTCAAAGTTAACGCGGTATTAACGCGTTATCGCCAGATTCTATTAACATTTATTTCTTTTTTTTTTAGACTTTATTTTTTACTAGACTTCACTATTATATTATTATTATTATTGATGCTCTCATATATGTTTGTTTCTGAAGTGTGTGTGTGTGTGTGTGTGTGTGTGTGTGTGTGTGTGTGTGTGTGTGTGTGTGTGTGTGTGTGTGTGTGTGTGTGTGTGTGTGTGTGTGTGTGTGTGTGTGTGTGTGAGAGATATATATATATATAGAGAGAGAGAGAGAGAGAGAGAGAGAGAGAGAGAGAGAGAGAGAGAGAGAGAGAGAGAGAGAGAGAGAGAGAGAGAGAGAGAGAGAGAGAGAGAGAGAGAGAGAGAGAGAGAGAGAGAGAGAGAGAGAGAGAGAGAGAGAGAGAGAGAGAGAGAGAGAGAGAGAGGGGGGGGTGAGAGAGATGAGGAAGGGGCAAGAGAGAAAGAGAGCTGGGAGAGTGTGAGAGAGAGGGGGGTGTGTGATTACTCAGCCCTTGTGTGGGTGAATGTAACAAGTTCCTAACGTTTTCTTTCCCTTATTATTTCATGCACACTTTATTCATTGTTTTAAATTATTATTTTCTTTTAAGT
The DNA here is from genome assembly GCF_963971535.1 of Notolepis coatsorum. Lineage (NCBI taxonomy): Eukaryota > Metazoa > Chordata > Actinopteri > Aulopiformes > Paralepididae > Notolepis > Notolepis coatsorum. The sequence continues at coordinate 111,643,712 of NC_140181.1, read as the reverse complement.
TATTTTGTGCATCACTCTGTTTTGAAATTGAGGCAAATTTGCAATGCATGAGGGTCATCCTTTTGTGTTAAATGGCTGCATAAAGCAAGCATTTGTTGACTCTCATGTTGATAAGAGTATTAAAACTTGGAACTTGAAAAAGATCCGTTTAAGGTAGATAAAAAAATTAAATAAAGAAAATGCGATTAATTTGTGATTAATCGCGAGTTAACTATAGACAATCATGCGATTAATCGCGATTGAATATTTTAATAGATTGACAGCACTAATAAAAACACATTTATGTAATATTTTACAGCATTGACCCAACAGGGGGATGCTGCATATATGTGAGGTTTTGTCCGCTGCTCACCTACTCTCTCTGTTCTTTTAAGCCTACTGTTAGGGATTTCCCTTCTCACTCACTCTCACTAGCCCCCACCCTCTTGTTCGTTACTCTCGTTTGCTCTCAGCGGCCACACCCTTGTACTACCTGTCATTATGTGTTTGATTGGTCTGGTGCCGAACTCACACTTTTAGTTTGATTATCAATTACCTCTCGCACCTGTGGTGCATTTTAATTAGTTCCCCTGTGGCCTTTAAGTACCTGGCTCTTTCTCTCTGTTCCTCGTGGGGTCGTGTTGTAACATGCCGTAACATTCGGTATCATATGCTCTTTCATCAAGACTCCCTCGGGAGGTCCTCTGTTCTGTCTATGCTGTTTTTATCTCCGGCGTAAAGATGTGCTCCAGCCTTCGCCTCCTGTCGCCGTTGCCTGAGGGAGAGACTGGACTGCGCTCCCTAGACTTCCACGGGAGGTTTCCCAGTGATCCACTTCAGACCTCCGCGCAGCAGTCGTCCTGACGCACATCCAGACCTCCGCGCTGCAGACGCCCAGACACCATCCAGACCTCCGAGCTTGGCACGCTCCTCCGTACCAGCGCGCACTCCCAGCAGACGCGCATCATCCAGACCTCCGAGCTTGGCACGCTCCTCCGTACCAGCGCGCACTCCCAGCAGACGCGCATCATCCAGACCTCCGAGCTTGGCACGCTCCTCCGTACCAGCGCGCACTCCCAGCGGACGCGCATCATCCAGACCTCCGAGCTTGGCACGCTCCTCCACGCAGACGCACTCCGGATGCGTCTCTCTGTACCGGCGCGCACTCCAAGCAGTGGCGCACCACTCTGACCTCCGCTCGGACAGCCGGCTCCCCGGTGGCGACGCTCTCGCCCCGCTGCTGTTCCAGCGCTCTTTGCGCACAAACGTCTGGGTGAGTTTTTACTGACTGTCTTGATCAAGTTCCGTTTTCGTGTGTTTCTATAACACTGAAGATTACCACCTTTTTAATCAGACAGTCACTCACCCAGCGTGTGCCTTTGTTTGTTTTCACTGGGATAATATTTTTGGACTTTACATCTCCCACTGTGTGTTTGTTTCACACCGAAGATATTATTCACATTGGATTGTTTTTTGGACTTCACTCTCACTGTGTATTTACACGAAGATATTTTTCACTTGGGATTGTGTTTTGGAACATTTGCTCACTGTGTGTTTACTCTTTTCCAGTATGCAGCTCCTGCCCTGGCCCTGTTCCAAGGCCTTACCCTGTTTGTCCCCAGCCCGCCTCCGCGGGCCTTTGTCCCTGTTCTCCCCTCTCTAGTTCCTCCTAGTTCCTTCCCGTCCGGTCCTCCTAGTTCCTCCCTGTTCCTGCCCCTTCCTTAGCCCCGGCCTGTTCCCTTAGCCTTCCCCTAAGCCAGCTCGCCTCTTAAAGGCACTGTGCCTTCCCAGGCTTGTTATTCCAGTATTTTGTGTTTCTCCCTTAAAGGGACAGTGCCGGTTTTTTCCTTCTGTTCAATAAATGCCAGTTTCTTGGCTTACCCTCAGACCTGTCTTGTGTTGTGCGATTGGGGTCGGTTACAAACCATAACAGTACGACCCCACCAGATCGACGACCCCAGCCAGCACAGACGGTGTACTGTATGTTGAGTTTGCCCTTTTTTTTTCTTGTTCCCTCTAGTTCCCCTGTTAGCCCTGTTAGCTCCCCTGTTAGCTTGTTAGTCTCCCCGGTTAGCTCCCCTGTTAGCTTGTTAGTCTCCCCGGTTAGCTCCCCTGTTAGCCTGTTGACTCCCCTGTTTGCTTCCCTGTTAGCCCTGTTAGCTCCCCTGTTAGCCCTGTTGGCTTCCCTGTTAGCCCTGTTTGGCTCCCCTGCAGCTTGTTAGGCCTCTACTACCAGCCTGGCCCCTGTCTGCTAGCTTTGCCCCGGCTGCTAGCACAGCCTCTATGTTAATGCAGCCCTTGCTGCTGGCATAGGCCCTGTAGCTAGCCATGCCCTGGCAGCTAATCCAGTCCCTCTGCATGGCCCTAGTCTGCTTGCTTGGCCCCGGCTGTTAGCACAGCCTCTATGTTGATGCAGCCCTTGCAGCTAGCATAGGCCCTGTAGCTAGCCAGGCCCAGGCAGCTAACCCGGTCCCTCTGCATGGCCTCCACTTTTTGTGTAGTTTCCCCACTGCTAGGACTGCCCTTTCAGCTAGCAAGGTCAGTTTTTCCCACTGCTAGGACTGCCCTTTCAGCTAGCAAGGTCAGTTTATCTCACACTGCTAGGACTGCCCTTCAGCTAGCAAGGTCAGTTTTCTCCCACTGCTAGGACTGCCCCTTCAGCTAGCATGGTCAGTTTGCTCCCACTGCTAGGACTGCCCTTCAGCTAGCAAGGTCAGTTTATCCCACTGCTAGGACTGCCTTTTCAGCTAGCAAGGTCAGTTTATCCCACTGCTAGGACTGCCCTTTCAGCTAGCAAGGTCAGTTTATCTCACACTGCTAGGACTGCCGCTTCAGCTAGCAAGGTCAGTTTCCCCACTGCTAGGACTGCCCTTTCAGCTAGCAAGGTCAGTTTTTCCCACTGCTAGGACTGCCCCTTCAGCTAGCAAGGTCAGTTTATCTCCCACTGCTAGGACTGCCTTTTCAGCTAGCAAGGTCAGTTTATCCCACTGCTAGGACTGCCTTTTCAGCTAGCAAGGTCAGTTTATCCCACTGCTAGGACTGCCCTTTCAGCTAGCAAGGTCAGTTTATCCCACAGCTAGGACTGTCCTTCCAGCTAGCTTGTTCTCTCATGCTGGTCCAGCCCTGTCTGCCAGCCTAGCTCCGGCAGCTAGCGCAGCCTCTATGTTAATGTAGCAGTACAGCTAGCATAGGCCCTGTAGCTATCTGTGCCCTGGCAGCTACCCTTTCCCCCTGCTAGCCTAGCTCGGCAGCTAGCGCAGCCTCTATGTTGATGTAGCAGTACAGCTAGCATAGGCCCTGTAGCTATCAGTGCCCTGGCAGCTACCCTTTCCCTCTGCTAGCCTAGCTCCGGCAGCTTGCGCAGCCTCTATGTTGATGTAGCAGTACAGCTAGCATAGGCCCTGTAGCTATCAGTGCCCTGGCAGCTAACCTTCCCTCTGCTAGCCCTTTTCCCGGTGCTCCTCTTAGTTACCACTCAGCCCCTCTAGTTACCCCTCGGCTACCCTGTTCTTTTGCTAGCCCCACTCTTGTTGTGGCTTCCCCTGCTGGCTTGGCCCAGTACCTTTTGTTTTTTGCCTTGTTTTGTCCCCTGCCACTCTGTCTGTATTTTTTTTGGGTCGCCGGGTGGCTCCCGTTGAGGGGGGGGTACTGTGAGGTTTTGTCCGCTGCTCACCTACTCTCTCTGTTCTTTTAAGCCTACTGTTAGGGATTTCCCTTCTCACTCACTCTCACTAGCCCCCACCCTCTTGTTCGTTACTCTCGTTTGCTCTCAGCGGCCACACCCTTGTACTACCTGTCATTATGTGTTTGATTGGTCTGGTGCCGAACTCACACTTTTAGTTTGATTATCAATTACCTCTCGCACCTGTGGTGCATTTTAATTAGTTCCCCTGTGGCCTTTAAGTACCTGGCTCTTTCTCTCTGTTCCTCGTGGGGTCGTGTTGTAACATGCCGTAACATTCGGTATCATATGCTCTTTCATCAAGACTCCCTCGGGAGGTCCTCTGTTCTGTCTATGCTGTTTTTATCTCCGGCGTAAAGATGTGCTGCAGCCTTCGCCTCCTGTCGCCGTTGCCTGAGGGAGAGACTGGACTGCGCTCCCTAGACTTCCACGGGAGGTTTCCCAGTGATCCACTTCAGACCTCCGCGCAGCAGTCGTCCTGACGCACATCCAGACCTCCGCGCTGCAGACGCCCAGACACCATCCAGACCTCCGAGCTTGGCACGCTCCTCCGTACCAGCGCGCACTCCCAGCAGACGCGCATCATCCAGACCTCCGAGCTTGGCACGCTCCTCCGTACCAGCGCGGACTCCCAGCAGACGCGCATCATCCAGACCTCCGAGCTTGGCACGCTCCTCCGTACCAGCGCGCACTCCCAGCAGACGCGCATCATCCAGACCTCCGAGCTTGGCACGCTCCTCCACGCAGACGCACTCCAGATGCGTCTCTCTGTACCGGCGCGCACTCCAAGCAGTGGCGCACCACTCTGACCTCCGCTCGGACAGCCGGCTCCCCGGTGGCGACGCTCTCGCCCCGCTGCTGTTCCAGCGCTCTTTGCGCACAAACGTCTGGGTGAGTTTTTACTGACTGTCTTGATCAAGTTCCGTTTTCGTGTGTTTCTATAACACTGAAGATTACCACCTTTTTAATCAGACAGTCACTCACCCAGCGTGTGCCTTTGTTTGTTTTCACTGGGATAATATTTTTGGACTTTACATCTCCCACTGTGTGTTTGTTTCACACCGAAGATATTATTCACATTGGATTGTTTTTTGGACTTCACTCTCACTGTGTATTTACACAAAGATATTTTTCACTTGGGATTGTGTTTTGGAACATTTGCTCACTGTGTGTTTACTCTTTTCCAGTATGCAGCTCCTGCCCTCGCCCTGTTCCAAGGCCTTACCCTGTTTGTCCCCAGCCCGCCTCCGCGGGCCTTTGTCCCTGTTCTCCCCTCTCTAGTTCCTCCTAGTTCCTTCCCCTCCGGTCCTCCTAGTTCCTCCCTGTTCCTGCCCCTTCCTTAGCCCCGGCCTGTTCCCTTAGCCTTCCCCTAAGCCAGCTCGCCTCTTAAAGGCACTGTGCCTTCCCAGTCTTGTTATTCCAGTATTTTGTGTTTCTCCCTTAAAGGGACAGTGCCGGTTTTTTCCTTCTGTTCAATAAATGCCCGTTTCTTGGCTTACCCTCAGACCTGTCTTGTGTTGTGCGATTGGGGTCGGTTACAAACCATAACAATATATGCACTATGCTCTGTCATCTTTGAGATGGCGAGACCTGCAGTTGGCACCTGAGATGGCGAGACCTGCAGTTGGCACCTGAGATGGCGAGACCTGCAGTTGGCACTGTGTGAGGCCACGACATTTGAGCAAATTAATAATACTGCATGTTCTGAAGGTCCAGATTACTAATTAGAATTAGTTCAACAGAAAGGTATATATTAGGCTATCATCTAAAGTCTGTTGGTTGCTATATGAGTTCAGCCTCGAGCAAACTCAGTCTAAACGTCTCTTCTTTCTCCGTTATCCTCTGCCCGTCGCCGTCAGCAGATCGATGCGGGAGTATGGTACTCCTCCTCTCCCTTGGCAACACCACAACACCGTTTCCAACTAATAACGGCACTAACGTTACCACCACAGCGCTGTAGCAAAACACCTCTCTCTCCTCACTTTTATTCTCCAACTAACGGTTATCTTTTTCTCCGTTCAATATGTGTTGAGTGGCTCGGCTGTATACAAAACTAACGGTATAACTTTGTATCCGTTCCAATGCGCGCTGTAAGCAGCGGCGATACAAGGAGCATATACGGGTGAACAATAAAACACTATCAGGTCAACAGTAAATATATATCTTACAAATAAAACAATATATATATATATAGAGAAAATAATAAACGTGGACTTTAGTTTAGGTGATAGCCCAATCCATACCCCCCTCCGTTGAACCAACCCCAACCATTCATCTGGACCTCCAGAACACTGCAGAATAATAATATGTGTGTAACAAAACCATTCATTGTGTTTGATGTAAGCAAACTGATGCCAGACTCAGCATTCATGCGTTCGGCTGAATATCGAGATGAAGTGCAGCCTACATGGTGAACTCAACTCGTTATTATTGGCGCAAAAAAAGTCAGAGGAAACAAAGCGGCCACAAATGCAAACCACGTTAGAGGGCACATGTGCGTATAACGGTGGTAGTCAGAAGGCTAAGGTGATCACATGAAAAGCAATGGATTCATAGGGCTCATAGGATTCACATTGATAGCCTTCTGAAAGAAGACGTTTTTTCAATTAGCTTTACCAGTGATATTTGGAGCTCTGATGTCGGCCCCATGTCAATGCTGAGTTTGACAGCTCAGTGGGTTGACGCAGACTTCCAACTCCGTAAAGCGCTCCTGCATTTCCAGGAGTTCTCCGGCTCCCATACTGCTGCAGCGCTGGCATGGCAACAGCATTCGTGAATATGTTCCAGACGTGGCATAATCCGAAAGAAAATATTCATGTCATACTCCGAGATAATTCCCGAAACGTGATCAAATGCATGAAAGATGCAGGATTACAAAGTTTGGGATGTATGGCCCACGCGCTTCAGCTGGCTGTCACGATGGAGTTTTGTCACAGCGCAGCATAAAAGACATCGCACTTTTACGCACTGTTTAGCCTATATTTTAGGCGCTGTGTTTAGCCTTTAAATAGGCTAATTGTTTTTTCAGCCTGTTATTAGTTTTAACTTCTTTAATTCACACCTCCCCAGTTTGCAACAACGCAACAGCCAATGTTCCGAGACATATTTATATATTTGTATAATTGTTAGGCTATTTGACTCCACCATTTAGGGCTGGTGTATTCAAATAGCCTAACAAATTAAATGTAATATGTCTCGGAACATTGGCCCGCAGATGCACCACTGCAAACCAAAGAAATGTGAACTCAAGAAGCCAAAACGAAGTTTAGCCTGTTTTAGAAGGCTATAGCCAAAGTTGCCTTTTACCACCGTGTTGTGAAGGGCCAGATTAAACCGAATATATATATTTATTTATATATATATATTTAATTGTATTTGTATATTCTCTAATATTCCCTGATATCCCTTGTATATTCCTTGTACAATATGCATTGAATATCCATTCTAGCCTACTGAACATCCCATAATAGTCTCCATTCTACTATTGGTCGAGACCTTGGTGCCAGGCTGCCATACCCCTCAGACCCAGTTCAAACGTACCGCTCCACATGTACGAACAAGTCCTAGTTCCGCGTAGGAATCTGGCTACCGCACCACTAATGGGACTATTTGTTCATAGTGCGTATATATACTGCGCTACTAAAGTAGGACTTTCTTTTCAGTCCAGTTTCTTACCCTCCAATAGAGTCACAGACGTAAAGCCTCCCCGCGACGCCACGTGTGGGAGTAAGGCCAAGTTCGCCTACCATCGGTATTGAGACATCGTGTATATTAATATTTGAATAGTCATATTTGGCACTATATCGTCGAGTTGGACGTAGTCTATTAAGCTAATAATAGTCTGTTAATATATAGTGCTTCGTGCGGTGAGAATACTACCGTAGTCAGTACCCCATCGTTTCGGGCAGAGAACTGGCTGCTTACCCAGGGTGGTTGACCCCATGTGAAGCTGCACCCGAGGAGCCCCAGAGCCGACGAGCGAGTGGACCTGTATACCGGATTATTCTACCGACGACAGCCCGCCTTCCCAGGCACGGATTATGCTTTGTATACTTTGATTATTCCATGGATAAAGACCCCCGACACTGCCGTGTGTTGGAACCCCCCCCCTGGAGAGGACGCAAGGTGAGGAGACGCTCTGCAAGACGAGGTCGCTTCACGTCTCTCCCCCGTGGACCGGAGAGAGCCTAACCCCAACGCCCAGACTACCCCGACCATAGAGGCCCCTACGGGCTCTAATGTAACTGACCAAGTTCACGGTGGGGACCAGTGGGAACCAGACATGACTTCACACCCCGCCAGTACTGAAGAAGTAGTCCCCGATGAGTCCCGGGAGGAATACAACGCTACCGAGAGAGAACTCGGCACGGAAGAAGACGGGGAGAGCACCGTGGAGATAGAGCTCCAAGGCTCCGCAAGGACTACCCCGAGGGAAGGCTCCCCTATACAACCGCCTTCTCCCAGCGAGGCAGAGAGGACCCTACAGCAGGCCTTCCTCATCAGCCTGAACGCCGCTGCTGAACGCGACCGACTGCAGATCCAGCAGCGAAGCGAACACGAGCAGATACGTCTAGAAATAAGACGCATTCAGATGGAAGAGAATGTGGCCCGAGAACGAGCCGGTGCTCAACGGGACGCAGCGCGCGACAGACAGCAGTCGCAACTAATAGAACAGCTGATCAGACGGACAACACCCTCTCCCTCCGCCAGAGGCTCCAGGAACTCGTCTAGACACACCTCCAGGGCGGCATCCCCTAGCCGAGTAAACAACCCTGAACTTGACCAACAGACGAGGTCTATACCCCCCACAGACCACCTCCCCCCACCGGTCCAAGCGAGACCTAGCAACCGGGAAGGAGCAGCATATCCTGTGGAGAGGCTAAACCAGAGACTACAAGCCCTGGATGACCTAACTGAAGACGAAGAGGAAGAGGAGGAGAACCACGCCCGAAGACAGCACAGTACTCTACCGGACCAGGAGGTCCGGTACAGCCCAGGCTATACTCCCGCGGAGCTGCGCTACAGACCCCCGACTCTATACACGGGTGAGCACGACGCACGACCCGCACCGAGGAACAGCACCTGGACAAGCGGGCCATGGTACACTGCCGGTACCAGCCCATACCAAGGAGCGGGAGGAGACTCGCCTAGGAGGCCTCTCCCCCAACGTCTCGCCGATGTATCCACAGTCAGCGTCATACATTGGCACGCCTATGGTACCCGACTTCACCCAAGAGAACCGGGCCCAGTATACAGAACTCCGCATGTGTCTGGAGACCATGTTGGTGGATGTATTGGATGAACGCCACAAATACGCCATCCTACTGAAGCACTTAAAGGTACCCCGCGCACATAATATAGCGCTCGCCTACGCGACTTCCACCACCCCATACACAGCAGCGCTGGTAGCATTGGACCAGAGGTATGGGCGCATATGGGATTACGTGATCCAGGAGATCCGACACATCGACCGCTTACCCCCAGCAATAGACAATCGAGCACTGGACGACCTGTCCATCAGAGTGCAGTCCCTGGTAGGGATGTTGGGAGCGCAAAGAGAGAAGGGGAGGCATGAACTTTACGCCAACTCAAATGTGGAAAGGATTCTGGAGAAGCTGCCGCCCGCTCGTCAGGAGCGCTTTAGGCGGCAGAGGGACCACAGAGACCCGAATGGCCCCGAACCGAACCTCCTCGATCTAGCAGACTTCCTGGCGAGAGAAGTCAGCAGCCTACGGCTAGATACATTCGGCCGGAGCACCCCTGGCTCCAGAGAAGGAACCAGACGACTAAATGATGGAAGAAGATCGGTGACTGTGATGCACCAATCGGAGTCAGTACCGAGCAGCAGGAGCCACAGTACCCCCTCCAGAACGGAGAAGTGGAAGATAGTGTGCCCCTACTGTGAGAAAGAACACTGGCTAGCGCAATGTGACTCCTTCCCCAAGCTGAACGCGGAGGAAGCAGGTCAATGGATAAAGTCCAACAAGCGCTGTTTTCGCTGTGCACGCTCACACATGGCAGCCGAATGCCGCTTAAAGAAAAGGTGCACCAAGTGCGATGGAGCCCATCTGGACATACTTCACGACAGTAACAGACGGCGCCCTTCACCTGCACCATCCAGCCGCAAAGCGAGCGTCATGTACATCGATCCCGCCAGCAGCAGTGGAGCCAGAGTACTCCTAAAAGTAGTGCGTGTGACACTAAGCTACCAGAATAAAGTCCTGGACACTTACGCCGTCCTCGATGACGGGTCAGAGAAGACCCTGCTGCTCGCCTCCGCTGCGGCCCAGCTAGGGCTGCGGGGAAGCGAAACCCAAATGACAATTCGGACAATAAGACGAGATTTGAAGACGATAAAGGGCGAGAATGTCTCATTCTCTATCGCAGCAAGCGGCCAGCCTAAGCGACGGTACCAGATTACAGACGCTTTCACCAGCCAAGAAATAGGGCTGTCGCGGTACACATACCCCGTCGCCAAGCTGATGGAGAAATATGCACATCTGCGCAAGTTACCGATCCCGCTCATAGACAATGCTATGCCGACCCTGTTGATAGGCTCCGACCATGCAGACCTCATTGTCCCGATAGACCGGGTTCATACCGGACCCCGAGGCTGTCCTGCAGCAGTCGAGACCCGTTTGGGATGGACTCTCCAAGGCCCGCTCGCCAAATCTCTCAACCGAAGTACAGCCACTAGATGTCTCCACTCCCGAGTCACAGAGGGAGAAACCGCACTCTTGCAACACGTAGAGCGGTTATGGACCTTGGAACAAATGCCCTTTAAGAACGGAAAGAAAGACATTCGCTCTAAAGATGACATTTACGCCATTCACCTCCTCGAGACAGGGACCAAGAGAGTCCCGGTCAACGGCGTGTTGAGATACGCCACGCCACTCCTGCGGCGAGAAGGAATGCCTACTTTCCACGCCAAGACAGACGCCACAGAACGGTACCTGCTGAACACGGAGCGGCGCTTAGCCAAGAACCCCGCCCAAGAGAGTGTATACCGCGCTGAGATTGAGAAGCTCATCACAGCGGGACACGTCACAAAGATGGACATTAAAGAGGCTGACCAGACCACTGAATCGTGGTACGTGCCCCACCACAAGGTCCATCACAACGGTAAAGACCGCATAGTATTTAACTGCAGCTACCAGATCGGATCCCAAAATCTAAATAAAGAGTTACTGCCCGGTCCCACACTCGGCCCCTCCCTACTCGGCGTTCTACTCCGCTTCCGCCAGGAAAAGGTGGCCATCAGCGGGGACATTAAAGGAATGTTCCTGCAGGTGAGATTAGTAGAGGCGGACAAGCCCCTGTTACGGTTCCTATGGAGAGAGAAGCCAGGAGATGAGCACCCAGCCATCTACCAATGGGAAGTCCTCCCCTTCGGAACGACGTGCAGCCCCTGCTGTGCTACATTTGCACTACAGAAACATGTAGCAGGGGACCCAGCAGCGGACGAAGAGGTCCGACACAGCGTAAAGAACAGCTTCTACGTAGACAACTGTCTACAAAGCCTTTCAACCCAAGAAGAAGCCGAGGCTCTCCTGATTAAACTCCGCGCCTCATTGATCAAAGGCGGCTTTGATCTCAGGCAGTGGGCCAGCAGCGATCCGCAAGTACTGCGCAGCCTCTCCTCCGAGGACAAGGCAGCCAGCAGCGAGACCTGGATGGCTACAATCCCGGGAGAAGCCCAGGAGATGACCCTGGGATTGGTGTGGCGATTCAAAACAGATTCGCTTCACTACAGACACAAGCCCCTGACTACGGAGCAGGGAAGGCCGGCGGCGGCGCCGACCACCAGACGGAGTGTGTACACAACACTCGCCCGACAATATGACCCGCTAGGATGTATTCTACCGTACACCACCAGGGCAAAAATGATTGTACGAGCATTGTGGGACAAGGACCAGGGCTGGGACGACCCCATTCCCGCACACCTTGCATCCACCTGGAGAGAGTGGGAGATGGAGCTCCACTCACTCCCAGGCGTTAATATGCGCCGAAGCTACTTCCCACCCACGGTGAAGCCAGAGACATGTAAAATGGACTTACACGTCTTCAGTGACGCCTCAGAGGTCGCATACGGATCAGTAGCCTACTTGCGTGCCCAAGACCAGGGGGGAGAGATCTACACAGCATTTGTCCTCGCCCGCTCGAGAATAGCCCCACGCAAGCAACAATCTATCCCACGTCTAGAGCTCTGCGCAGCCCTAGCCGGAGCGCACCTAGCCACGCTCATCCAACGTGAGCTCACCATACCGGTGTCTAGAACAATCCTGTGGTCAGATTCCACGACGGTACTCGCCTGGATCAAATCAGACTCATGCAAGTACAAAGTCTTCGTGGGAGTCAGAGTCACCGAGATTCAAGACTTAACCGAAGAGTTAACCGGAGAAACAGAGTGGCGCTACGTTGATACAAAACAGAACCCAGCTGACGTCATCACCCGGGGGATGCCCCTGGATGACCTCACCCGTCGCAATGTCTACAGTGACGGCCCCGCATTCCTAAGACTCCCGGAAGGACAGTGGCCCATGCCTATCCCGAGGGAAGCAAGTCCAGAGGAGGTGGAAAATAAGAAGTCCGTGTTCTGTGGATTGAGCACCGTAGCCTCCACCGACCCTAACATAGACGATTGCACGTCCATAGAGAGTGCACAACAAAGAACATTCCTGCGGTACCACCCGGAGTGCAAGTCCCCCGCTGATATGTCAGCAGCTAACTACGAGGAAGCAGAATTGCTTCTACTGCAGCGAGCCCAGAGAGACTCGTTCCCCGATGAATTGGCCTGTCTACAGGGAGGAAAGCCCGTCCCATCCGACAGCAGATTAATTCATCTGGCCCCCGAGAGCGACGCTCATACCCTCATCAGAGTGGGTGGTCGCCTACGCAGAGCCCCCAATCTACCGGATGACATTAAATACCCGATCGTATTGAACAGCCGACACAAGGTCACAGAGCTGATTATAAAGAAATACGATGAGGATGTACATCACGCAGGAGCAGAAAGAGTCTTCGCTGAAATCAGACGTCGTTACTGGATCCTACAAGGAAGAGAGGCGGTACGACGCTTCCAGCGAACATGTCTAGACTGCCGCAAGTGGCGCGCGCAGCCCAGCATACCAAGGATGGCTGACCTTCCTCCATGTCGCCTCCGAATCGGTGACAAGCCATTCCACTCAACGGGTATGGACTGCTTTGGCCCGCTGCACATAAAGAAAGGAAGAGGAACCGAGAAGCGGTGGGGTATTGTATTCAAATGCATGACCACCAGAGCGATACACATCGAGCTTCTCCCGACCATGAGCACAGACTCATTCCTTATGGCCTTCCGTAGGTTCACATCACGGAAAGGAAGACCGTCTACCCTATTGTCCGATCATGGGACAAACTTCAAAGGCGGCGAAAGAGAGCTGAGAGAGAGCTTCCAAGCTATGGGCCCAGAACTTAAGGCCCACCTCGCTCCAGCACAGGTTGATTTCCAATTCAACCCCCCAAACGCACCCCACTTCGGTGGCACTTGGGAACGAGAAGTGCGCTCCATAAAGACAGCCCTGTACGCAGTACTTGGGGCCCAGACTGTGGCGGAAGAAGTCCTAATGACAGTCCTCACGGAGATTGAGGGAGTACTTAACTCGAAGCCCCTCGGATATGTCTCCAGTGATGTGGCGGATATCGACCCAGTTACCCCCAACACACTCCTGATGGGGCGGCTAGATCCCACATTACCACAGACAATGTACCGGCCTGAAGAAGCGAACGGCCGACGAATGTGGAGGTACAGCCAAGTATTAGCCGACAAGTTTTGGAACAGTTTCCTACTGCACTACCTACCGTCTCTACAGACCCGCCAGAAGTGGGTAAAGGAGAGAGACAATTTGACAGAAGGAACAGTCGTCATGATTATTGATCAATCACTGCCCAGAGCTATGTGGCCGGCCGGCCGCGTAAGCAAAGTGATCACCGGTGCCGACGGCAAGGTCCGAGCAGCTGAAGTGCTCGTCCAGGGTCGCACTTACACCCGTCCCGTGGCGAGGCTCATAGAACTGCCTCGACTCCCAGACACAATCGATGATGACCATGACCCTACAACCCTATGACTTTGTGAAGTTGACTGACCCCTACAGCAAACCCTTATGTGTAAATAGACAACGCGATTAATCTGTCTCTGTTTAACTGATTAGGTCTGGGACCTATTCAGGGGGTGGCTGTTGTGAAGGGCCAGATTAAACCGAATATATATATTTATTTATATATATATATTTAATTGTATTTGTATATTCTCTAATATTCCCTGATATCCCTTGTATATTCCTTGTACAATATGCATTGAATATCCATTCTAGCCTACTGAACATCCCATAATAGTCTCCATTCTACTATTGGTCGAGACCTTGGTGCCAGGCTGCCATACCCCTCAGACCCAGTTCAAACGTACCGCTCCACATGTACGAACAAGTCCTAGTTCCGCGTAGGAATCTGGCTACCGCACCACTAATGGGACTATTTGTTCATAGTGCGTATATATACTGCGCTACTAAAGTAGGACTTTTACCCTCCAATAGAGTCACAGACGTAAAGCCTCCCCGCGACGCCACGTGTGGGAGTAAGGCCAAGTTCGCCTACCATCGGTATTGAGACATCGTGTATATTAATATTTGAATAGTCATATTTGGCACTATATCGTCGAGTTGGACGTAGTCTATTAAGCTAATAATAGTCTGTTAATATATAGTGCTTCGTGCGGTGAGAATACTACCGTAGTCAGTACCCCATCGTTTCGGGCAGAGAACTGGCTGCTTACCCAGGGTGGTTGACCCCATGTGAAGCTGCACCCGAGGAGCCCCAGAGCCGACGAGCGAGTGGACCTGTATACCGGATTATTCTACCGACGACAGCCCGCCTTCCCAGGCACGGATTATGCTTTGTATACTTTGATTATTCCATGGATAAAGACCCCCGACACTGCCGTGTGTTGGAACCCCCCCCCCCTGGAGAGGACGCAAGGTGAGGAGACGCTCTGCAAGACGAGGTCGCTTCACGTCTCTCCCCCGTGGACCGGAGAGAGCCGGCCCACAAAGAGTCCACCTGCTTTCATCTGCGGTCCAAGGATCGCCGGCGCATTGAACGGCACTACAGTGGGTTCACCTGGGATACCCTTGGCCGGACGAGGCAGCCGGATTCTACCCCCCCCCCCCCCTCCTACTCCTGTCGGCTTACAAGCGACCGGATTAACCCCCCCTTAGTGTATCCAGTATATAATCATTAAAGTATCATTGCTGTTATTCCTTAAACTATTCCAGGTCGTATATTTACCACCTGCGCCATCAGAGATTGGACATTCTCTATTGATATACCGACGAATACTCTTTGCCATAAAAGTGCATACTATTTCAATTCATAAATGTAATTAAGTGATTAAGTGCTTGCTCTACACACCATTGCTGTGTAGTAATAAACGCATACTTCGACTTCGTACATTTGTGTTGGATCCGTTTAATCTACGTGAGTGTTTATGATAATATATTTATGCCGTGTACTGGGTGGCCGAATATTAAGTACAAAGGTAGTGGTAGTAAGTATCATATCTAGTAATACAGTCAGGGAATTGTACCCCTCAGTTACACACCGCATTAGCCTATATTTTACGCACAGTGTTTAGCCGATTAAATAGGCTAATTGTTTTTTTCAGCCTGTTAATAAATGTGTCGTTAATTCAGTATTTAACTTCTTGAATTCATATTTATTTAGGCTATGCTAATTAAAAACACAAATGTTATGGACTTCTAATTAAATTATCTGCTTATTTATTAATGCTTCAATTCATTCAGAAACGTTGCAGCAAACAATCCATATGTGCATTTGTTTACATAATGATAACGTACATAAATAACATAATATTATTGAGGGAGGAAAAAAAGGAAACTGATACCACCTAATACTGAATGTGATTTGACCAAAGCACAGTATACACACACAGACAGTGGAGCCGTTTGCAGATAGCGGAGCATTTTGACTTGCGGTGGCGATGTCTTGCAGATAATACAACTACAAGTATAATTATATAATATATATTTTTTCTGTAGGTAAGGTTACATTTGGTTGACAATTTACTGACTGACTTTCACGACACTCCATATTTACGTAGCTATCTAACCAGCACTGTAAACCGGGACCCAGCCCAAACCATCACTGTGACGTCACCATCCAGCTCAATCTAAAATGGCGGCGCCCATGGCAAACACAGGGAAATTACATTACAGTTTTCAGACAAATAAGCAGGATTTCACATTTGATTATAGGACCATGTCTTACCCAACACAACAAACAAACTAGGCACATATTGTTCAACGCTTCATCTCCCCTTTGAGGTCAGGGGAAAGTAGTCGTGGAATGTAGTCAATAGTGCTCAGTGTGTGTGTGTGTGTGTGTGTGTGTGTGTGTGTGTGTGTGTGTGTGTGTGTGTGTGTGTGTGTGTGTGTGTGTGTGTGTGTGTGTGTGTGTGTGTGTGTGTGCAAAAAAAATAATCTAACCCTAACTAACCTTACTGTCGTGCACTTGTCCTGATAAACTAACCTACACTGTAGCACTCAACACTTTGATGAACATTGTTACTCAGCTGATAGAGTTGTGCCCTTCCTGCTGTCTTGTCGTACAGAACTTGTAAGTCGCTTTGGATAAAAGCATCAGCTAAATGACTAAATGTAAATGTAAATGTGTGTGTGCATGTGTGTGTACTGACCTGGGAGCGTCTATGCCAAATACAACGCAGTTCGGTTTCCGGGTTCCTCTGATTGGCCACTAAGCCCACGTGACCGCGCGCTAGCACGCCCCCCTTATCGCCCGCTGCCGCGCTGTGAAGCGGAAGAGCCAGCGAGGCGACGCAAGGCGGTGGTTTCAGCAGCAGTGGCGAATCCTTATGGAAGCCAACGGAAGCCAGGCCTCCCTATCAAAATATGAATTAATATCAAATATGAAATATGAAAAGAAAAAGAAAAATATATATATATATAATTTTTTTTAATATAGTTTACATTCTTTTAAATGTCTCCCTCTTCTCCTTCTCACTCTCTCTAACACACTGTGAATGAATGAATGAATGAAAACTTTATTTAACAGATTGCAGAATGGGTACAATACAGTACGGCTCAATACATACAATTGTTAAGGGGATGCAGACCTGAGAAAGACGTTTGTCTTGTTTACATCAGGGTCCCCCATTTTCAATTCATAGAGACATTTATGACATACACAACATACATGACATTTATGGCATAGGGACATATAGGTATTTAGTACTGATACATTTGTGACATAAGCGGTATTCAAATATACAGTACTGTTACCCCTAGATCCTGACAGAGTATATACATATACTTCTTAGGTGTAACATGCTATTGTAGTGTTATGATTTGTGTATGTTAGACAGTTAGTATTTATATTATCTATTAAATCATCTATATCTATGTTCAATACAAATAGTGTACATTTTCTTAAGTGTTGAGGCATGTCATTAATCTTGACATTTATCCTGATTACAACTACACTGCAAACAAATGTAATCTTATCAAGTGAACATATCTTGTATTTGGTACAATAAATATTGAGTAGAATTACCTTATCCCACTGGCAGATAATTTAGCTTTTTTTCTGATTTTGGTCAATTTAATCTTGTTTTAACATTTTCTTAAAACGAGATTAAATTGACCAAAATCAAGAAAAAAATAAGCTAAATTATCTGCCAGTGAAATAAGATAATTCTACTCAATATTGGACTTATTGTACCAAATACAAGATATGTTCACTATAAGATACAAATGTTTGCAGTGTACAAATATGCAGCTACCTGGGCCTCCAGAGCACTTCTAGTGTCAGCTACCTGGGCCTCCAGAGCACTTCTAGTGTCAGCTACCTGGGCCTCCAGAGCACTTCTAGTGTCAGCTACCTGGGCCTCCAGAACACTTCTAGTGTCAGCTACCTGGGCCTCCAGAACACTTCTAGTGTCAGCTACCTGGGCCTCCAGAGCACTTCTAGTGTCAGCTACCTGGGCCTCCAGAGCACTTCTAGTGTCAGCTACCTGGGCCTCCAGAACACTTCTAGTGTCAGCTACCTGGGCCTCCAGAGCACTTCTAGTGTCAGCTACCTGGGCCTCCAGAGCACTTCTAGTGTCAGCTACCTGGGCCTCCAGAGCACTTCTAGTGTCAGCTACCTGGGCCTCCAGAGCACTTCTAGTGTCAGCTACCTGGGCCTCCAGAACACTTCTAGTGTCAGCTACCTGGGCCTCCAGAGCACTTCTAGTGTCAGCTACCTGGGCCTCCAGAACACTTCTAGTGTCAGCTACCTGGGCCTCCAGAGCACTTCTAGTGTCAGCTACCTGGGCCTCCAGAGCACTTCTAGTGTCAGCTACCTGGGCCTCCAGAGCACTTCTAGTGTCAGCTACCTGGGCCTCCAGAGCACTTCTAGTGTCAGCTACCTGGGCCTCCAGAACACTTCTAGTGTCAGCTACCTGGGCCTCCAGAACACTTCTAGTGTCAGCTACCTGGGCCTCCAGAACACTTCTAGTGTCAGCGGACACACCAACAACATCCTAGCAGATTCACATGACTCCATGAACATGAATAACCTATCTTGAACAATTCTAAGGTCGTTTTAAGTTATTTCTCCGGCAACGTGCGCGCAGCACAGCACCGCTGTTGAATATTTTTTCAGGGGAAACACTGATAGTAATATTAATTATATTAATCCGAATAGTGATAATAGTAATGGTATTAGTACTAGTAGTGATAATAGTAATGGTATTAGTACTAGTAGTGATAATAGTAATGGTATTAGTACTAGTAGTGATAATAGTAATGGTATTAGTACTAGTAGTGATAATAGTAATGGTATTAGTACTAGTAGTGATAATAGTAATGTAGTGATATTAGTACTAATAGTGATTATAGTAATAGCATTAGTACTAATAGTGATTATAGTAATAGCATCAGTACTAATAGTGATTATAGTAATAGCATCAGTACTAATAGTGATTATAGTAATAGCATTAATTTAGTACTAGTAGTTGTGATGTATGTGGCTGTTGGTGTGTTACGACCTCACCATTCCTATTCCTGCCCTCTAGGGGGAGGGCGAGCACTTCTTAAGGTGACAGCTCAGCCCGCTTCCGGGTTCGTTGTTATGGCAATAAAGCTAGCTACAGCCATGGTCTGTAGTCCCTGTGAACAGCGTATCCAGTGTGATTAATATGCTACCATTGTCCGGGGTCACATATATAATAGTAGTGATAATAGTAATAATTTTAGAGGGATAGACCAGGGGTCTCAAACTCATTCCATCGTGGGCCAAGTTTTCATTTTAACTATACATTGCACCAGGTGAGTTAGTTGAAGAGGTGAGCCAATTAGTGAAATCATCAGCTGGTGTTTAGGCAAGGCTGGAATGAAACCAAGCATAAACTTCTGTGATAGACAATGCTGAAATGAAAGAACAGAGGACACTCTTTTTGCATTAAAATCATTTAATGCACTTCTCCATCACAATATTAAAAACAGAATGGTGTATCCTGAATAATATCACAATATTAAATACAGAATACTGGAGTACCCTGAATAATATCACAATATTAAAGGCAGAATACTGGAGTACCCTGAATAATATCACAATATTAAATACAGAATACTGGAGTACCCTGAATAATATCACAATATTAAATACAGAATACTGGAGTACCCTGAATAATATCACAATATTAAATACAGAATACTGGAGTACCCTGAATAATATCACAATATTAAAGACAGAATACTGGAGTACCCTGAATAATATCACAATATTAAAGACAGAATACTGGAGTACCCTGAATAATATCACAATATTAAAGACAGAATACTGGAGTACCCTGAATAATATCACAATATTAAAGACAGAATACTGGAGTACCCTGAATAATATCACAATATTAAAGACAGAATACTAGAGTACCCTGAATAATATCACAATATTAACCACAGCATAATGCGGATCTGACTGTCTATTCTTCTGATAGCAGGTGTTTAATCAAAGATCCCTGTCTATTCTTGTGATTTCATTTGATTCCTAATGAAAGAGAGACATGGCCAAAAAAGCCTTAGTTAGTTCTGGTTCAATTGATGACAGGCATAAATACTGTGCTTTACGCAATCAGGTGACAAAACTAAACAAGGTAAAAAAAGGGACTATTTTAAACAAAGGTTATATGATGCGAGAAATGATAGCAAACAAATATGGAATGTTTTTAATGAAATGATGGGTCGAAAGACAACTGTGCACACCCTTAGTGGAATCAAATGGATTTGTTCTCACGAAACCAGGTGAGATTGCAAATCATTTTAATGAATATTATGTGGGTAAAGTATCTAAACTAAGGCATGCTATGAATATGTCAAACAACCTGAAAACAAATGACTGTATTAAGTATATTATAATGAAAGACAAAATGTGTGAATTTGAATTTCATCAGGCTGAAGTCAGTGAGGTGGAGCGGTTACTCCGCTCTCTTCCTGATAGTAAGTTAGCAGGCCTAGATAACCTGGATAGTAAAGTGCTGAGAATGACTGCTGGTATTATAGCATCTCCTATATGTCATATTATGAATAGATGTTTGGATGTGGGTCTATTTCCAAAGATGTGGAAGGAGGCTAAGGTTTTTCCTTTACCTAAGGATACCAAAGCTGCTTTTAATGAGGGAAATTCTAGACCTATAAGTATTTTACCTGTCTTGAGCAAAATCATGGAAAAGTTGGTGCATTCACAAATTCAAGAGTATTTTGTTTCAAACAAGCTTGCAACAGATTCTCAACATGCCTATAGAGCTGGTCACTCTACTTCTACTGCCTTGATACAGATGACTGATGACTGGCTTAAAGCTATAGATAACTCTATGTTGGTGGGAGCTGTGCTGTTAGATTTTAGTGCTGCATTTGATGTGCTGGACCATTTTCTACTGGTTGATAAACTTAAATGTTATGGTTTTAACTCTTCTGCTTTAAAGTGGATACTAAGTTAAACTTATTTGTCCTCTAGATCACAGAAGGTGTATCTAAATGGCAGCCTGTCCAGTAGCAGAGGTCTAGAATGTGGCGTGCCGCAAGGAAGTTGCCTAGGACCTTTGCTCTTCTCTATATTTACGAATGACCTATCTTGGGCTACCAAATGTGCTACAACAGTTCTTTATGCAGATGATTCAACATTGTATTACGCGGCACCATCATGCAATGTACTTAATGAAGTTTTGAGTAGAGAACTTAAAGTTGTGCATGACTGGGTAGTATGTAATAGACTTGTCCTTAATATCTCCAAGACTAAATGTATTGTGCTGGGAACAAGGCACAGGTTATCTACAAATCCAAAGCTTCATTTAAACTTGTGTAATTCAGCGGTTCAACAAGTTGAAAGTACTAAACTCCTTGGAGTGATGCTGGATTGCACTCTGTCTTGGTCTCAGCATATTAATTATATTGTTTTAAAAATGGGAAGAGCAATTGGTATTTCCATGAAATGTGCTTCTTTTGTTGCCCGTCCCCTTTTATATCAGATAGTGCAAAGTTTAGTTTTATGTCATCTTGACTATTGCTCTGCGATGTGGTCATCTGCTGCCAGTGGTGACCTCAGGAAGCTCCAGGTGGTCCAGAACAGGGCAGCACGGTTGGTACTGGGCTGCTCACTAAGGTCTAATGTGAGCCGTATGCATGCCCGCCTCTCTTGGCTTAACGTTGAAAATAGATTGTCTTTTAATATACTTGTGCTGTTCAAGTTGGTCATGAGCAGTAAGACTCCTGTTTTTATACATAATCAGATTGTTTTTAGTAATACTGTGCACGAGCATTACACTAGAGGTTCCAGTAGTGGGCAGCTTGAATTGCCAGGTCCTAGAACCAGCGCTCTGGGGAGATCTTTTATTTTCAGAGCATTAACTCTGTGGAATGGCCTGCCTCGGAACCTCTGCTGCATTTACAGTAGATTCACTTTTAAAAAGAATCTTAAATTGTTTTTAAATTGTTTTTAACACTGTAAAGTAATTTTTTGTTTTTGTTTTACACTAATGTAATTTTAGCTATATTAATTGTTACAGTAGGTTCATTATGCATTGTGTGTACTGACTTTTAATAATTTAGTTTTTTGCAATAGTGATTGTTTTTGTGTGTTTTTTTGTGTGTGGACCCCAGGAAGACTAGCTGGTTGCTATCGCACCAGCTAATGGGGATCTTTAATAAAATCAAATCAAATCAAATCAAACCACTGTGGATAAACAGGACTCTAGTCACAATGAAATTGGACACTGGAGCAAAAGCCAACTTGATCAGCATGTCTGACATCAAAGAAATGAAAGATAAGCCAAATATAAGAAAGAAAACACTTGCACTGAAAGACTACAATGGACAGAGGATTGACTGTCTAGGCACATGCACGCTGAATGTAACAGTGAAAGAAAAAGTGCATCACCTATTCTTTTCTGTTGTTGCTGAAGGACTTGATTCACTGCTGGGTGATAAAGCCTGTGAAGACCTGGAGCTGGTGAAAAGAGTGTATCGCATCAACACAACTGTGAGTACACCAAGTGACTCTGTTGACTCAATAGTACAGAACTTTGCAGATGTCTTCAAGGGTTTTGGTGTATTGCCATTCACATATAAAATCCAGCTGAAAGCAAATGCACAGCCAGTGGTGCATGCTGCACGAAGAGTTCCGGCACCACTGAGAGACCGTGTTAAAAAAGAACTGGACAGGATGACAGTGCTGGGGGTGATACAGAAGGTAGAGGAACCAACAGAATGGGTCAATTCTATGGTGTGCGTGAAGAGAAAAAATGGTGACCTGAGAATATGTATGGACCCAAAAGATCTGAATGAAAACATAAAGCGGGAACACTACCAGATACCCAAGCGTGAGGAAATCACCAGTGAGATGGCTGGTGCCAGATACTTCACAAAGCTTGACGCAACACAAGGCTTCTGGCAGCTGAAATTGGATGAAAGCAGCACCAAGTACTGCACCTTTAATACACCTCTCCATTTTTTGAATTTTTTTTTATTATATAAATCAACTCCGTAGATCATCCTCCATATGTGTGTGTGGGTTTTACAAAGTTTAAACAATGGGAAAGCATTAAACCGATCATCTGTCTAAACCTCCTAACTCTATTCACCCTCAAATCTGTGTTAGTTTTTTTCATCTGCTGAAAAGTTGGGTTTTTGGAGTTATGAGGTTTTGCCCCGACAGCAGCGATATATGGCCTACCCTCCTTCACTGTAGAGACAGATCATCGTCCTTTGGTTGCAATCATAAAAAAAAACATAAATGAAATGTCGCCAAGGATTCAGCGCATGATGATGAAAATGCAGAGATACGACTTTGAGCTGATCTACACACCAGGAAAACATCTGATACTCGCCGATGCGCTCTCACGGGCACCCACAGGGAAAGGTGTGAGCACGACTGAAGAAGATGTTCAAAACCATGTCAACATGGTGGCTGCTGCGCTTCCTGTATCAGACACAAAGTCCAGACAAATAGCTGAAGAAACAGCAAAAGACACAGAGCTGCAATGTATCATTGGAAACATGCAAAATGGATGGCCTGTAGGTTCCTGTCCACTGTTCCACGACATCAGAGGTAGGGCTGCAACTAATGACTAATTTGGTAGTCGACTAATCTGCCGATTATTTTTTCGATTAGTCGACTAATCGAAAACCAATGAAAACAACAACAACATTTTTTTTTTTTTTTTTTTAATTACCTATCTTTGTGAAAGTGTCTTCTCAGCTCTGGTCCAGCTGAAGACAGAGCAGAAGAACAGATTGGACATTGAGCATGACCTCAGAGTTGCTCGTCTACCATCACCCCAGACTGAGACTCTTGTCAGGACCAAACAACAACATCATAACATGATGATCCCATAGCAAATTAAAATAATGACTCATGAAACATTTGAATTTGGATCTTTAAGCCACTTTAAATGAAAATGTATTTGAAGAACAATACAGCAATCACTCATAACAAGATAAATAAATTAAATAATACAAATTAAAGTGGAAGTGTACTTTAAATAACTTTTGTTTGCTGTGTGTGAGAGGAGTCCGTGTGTGTGTGTATGTGTGTGTGTCTTACTCTGATCGCTGTGTGAGTGAGAGGAGTGTGTGTACTGTGTAATTTGTGTGTGTGTCTTACTCTGATCGCTGTGTGAGTGAGAGGTGTGTACTGTGTAATTTGTGTATGTGTGTGTGTCTTACTCTGATCGCTGTGTGTGAGTGAGAGGAGTGTGAATGTGTGTGTGTCTTACTCTGATCGCTGTGTGTGAGAGAGAGAGGAGTGTGAATGTGTGTGTGTCTTACTCTGATCGCTGTGTGTGAGTGAGAGGAGTGTGAATGTGTGTGTGTCTTACTCTGATCGCTGTGTGTGAGAGAGAGAGGAGTGTGAATGTGTGTGTGTCTTACTCTGATCGCTGTGTGTGAGTGAGAGGAGTGTGTATGTGTGTGTGTCTTACTCTGATCGCTGTGTGTGAGTGAGAGGAGTGTGTATGTGTGTGTGTCTTACTCTGATCGCTGTGTGTGAGTGAGAAGAGTGTGTATGTGTGTGTGTCTTACTCTGATCGCTGTGTGTGAGTGAGAGGAGTGTGTATGTGTGTGTGTCTTACTCTGATCGCTGTGTGTGAGTGAGAGGAGTGTGTATGTGTGTGTCTTACTCTGATCGCTGTGTGTGAGTGAGAGGAGTGCGTGTGTAATGTATTGTGTGTCTAGTCTGATCATCATCTCCTGCAGGGGAACAATGTTTTCAATGTCCAAAATTTGCTATGGGATCATCATGTTATGATGTTGTCTGGAACCCTGAGAAGCCACTCTCACAAAGATAGGTAGTGCACAAAAAAAAAAAAAAAAAAAATTAAATAAAGTTTTTTTTTTTTTTTTTTTAATGACTAATCGACGCAACAATTTCTCGTCGCCGATTTTTTTATAATCGACGTCGTCGATTATGTCGACTAATCGTTGCAGCCCTAATCAGAGGTGAACTGAGTGTTGTTGATGGACTGTTGCTAAGGACAAATAGAATTGTCATTCCACAAGAATTGAGAAGGGACATACTACAGAGGATCCATGAAGGTCATCTCGGTGTCGAGAAATGCAAGAGAAGAGCGAGAAACGCAGTCTTCTGGCCTGGGATCAACAAAGACATTGAGAGACTGATAAGTGGATGTGAAACATGCCAGAGACATAGGAACAAGCAAACCAAAGAGCCTATGATGGTAGCTGATGTCCCAACAGCACCATGGGATAAAGTAGGAATGGATTTGTTTCATCTCAAGGGTAAAGACTATGTAGTGGTCATTGACTATCACTCAAACTTCCCTGAAATGGCATTGCTATCAAATACATCATCAACCTGTGTTATAACACATACAAAATCGATCATCGCCAGACACGGCATACCAAACACAGTGGTGAGTGACAACGGGCCATGCTTTAAGAGCAGAGAGTGGCAGGAATTTGCAAAACGGTACGGCTTCAAGCATATGACATCTAGTCCTCTGTATGCACAGTCAAATGGAAAAGCTGAAAAAATAGTCCACATCCTCAAGCAGCTCCTGAAGAAAGCTGCTGACAGTGACTCAGATCCCTACCTTGCTCTTCTGAGCTACAGAGCATCACCCCTCGCTTGCGGACTGTCACCTGCTGAGCTGCTGATGAATCGAAAGCTGCGTACCACACTGCCGAGTTACTCAAAGAAAAAGAAACATCCAAAGTTGGAACAAAAGCTACAACAACAGAAGATGAAACAGAAGTCATTCTATGACAGAACAGCCAAGCAGCTTCCACCACTATCAAGCAACGATACAGTTAGGATTGAAGATCCTGATGGATGGAAGACAAAAGCCACTGTTCTTCAAGAAGTAGCTCCACGGTCTTTCACTGTGAGAACAGAGGAAGGTCATATCTTCAGACGTAACCGTCGCAGTCTTCTGAAAACACAAGGGACTGTTCGAGAGCTCAGTGAAGCCCACACTGAGTCTGAGTCCGTCTCTCCACCTCTGACAGACTATAACCCTGACAACAGTCCAGGTGAACCTGTCTTAAGAAGAAGTGCAAGAGAAATCAGAAAGCCTGAAAGACTGGATTTGTAAAGAAAAAGAAAAAAAATGAAGAAAGCAAAAAAAAAAAAAAAAAAAATAATAGAATAGAAAAAGTGTGATAGAAAGATTTTATATATATAGTGTAGTATGTATTAATTATGTTAATATGGTAATTGGTTAAAATGATGTGTTAAAGAAAAAATGGTTAAGATACCTGACACCTGTAATTTAGTTTTGCTACCGTTTACAGAGAAAGGGGGATGTGATGATTAAGGATGTTATGATTACTTTGCACCACTAGGTGTCAGTATGATAGGCTCTGATAAGTAGAACATCCAGGAAGTAAGAACGACCATCTGGAGATAACATGTAACTTGTGCTGTGGTAGTAAATAAAGTACTGGTGTTCATGAGCAAGGATTCAACTCATAATTGAACCACTGAACAAAACATTTCAATTCATCATAACATATATGACATACATGACATACAGATAGACAGTACTGCTACATCTATACATTTATGACATATCAGATTTGCAAATACAGTACTGTTTGTGATACAAAAATAGTCCAGAAAAGAGAGTATATACATTTGACATAGAAACTGTACATTGGAGGAGGTTGGGGGGGGGGGGGGGGGGGGTTGGGTAGGAGGAGTGGGTGGGGGACACTGTACAACTGAACAAGCAAAACTGTACATTGGAATATTGACAAGACCATACTTGGTAATTTACTGTACATTGGGGGGGGTTGTGTTAGGACATTTACAGGGGCCAGTTTCGAATTGCAGTCTCCCGGGGCGGCTACGTGGCGTAGTGGGCAAGGCGCTCACCACGAATGACGGAGACACTGGGCTCGCCTGTTCGAGCCCAGCGCTCCACATTGCTTTCAGTTTAGCTGGCCGTCCGTACTAATACACATTGGCCGTATTAGGGGGTGGGAAACTGATGGGTGGGGATCGGGCGTTGTGGACGGCAACTCCTACAGGTCGGTTGGTGCGCCTGCGCAGTAGAATCAGGAAGTGTCGGGGGCAGCGTGAGCCTCCCACACGTTACTCCTCGCCACTGAGAGATCGAGCTGCGCAGGTGAAAAGATGCGTCTGCTGTTACCTCAAGTACCGGAGGGGACTTGTGCTATGTATGACTTAGTCCACATTGCAGCCGGCTTGTGGGAGGCAAGAAACAGCGTTCGTGACAGGGGAGGGTTGAATTGGATGATACGAAATTGGGATGGGAGAAAATATAGAAAAATGGGAGAAAAAGTGGATAAAAAAAAACAGAGAACAGAGAGAGAACACAGAGAGAACACAGAGAGAACAGAGAGAGAACACAGAGAGAACACAGAGAGAACACAGAGAGAACAGAGAGAGAACACAGAGAGAACACAGAGAGAACAGAGAGAGAACACAGAGAGAACACAGAGAGAACACAGAGAGAACACAGAGAGAGAACACAGAGAGAACACAGAGAGAACACAGAGAAAACACAGAGAGAACACAGAGAGAGAACACAGAGAGAACACAGAGAGAACACAGAGAGAACACAGAGAGAACACAGAGAGAACACAGAGAGAACAGAGAGAGAACACAGAGAGAACAGAGAGAGAACACAGAGAGAACACAGAGAGAACACAACTAGAACACAGAGAGAACACAGAGAGAACACAGAGAGAACACAGAGAGAGAACAGAGAGAACACAGAGAGAACACAGATAGAACACAGAGAGAACACAGAGAGAACACACAGAGAACACACAGAGAACACAGAGAGAACACAGAGAGAACACAGAGAGAACAGAGAGAGAACACAGAGAGAACACAGAGAGAACACAGAGAGAACAATGCATGTTGCATGCAATAATAATAATAATAATAATAATAATAATAATAATAATAATAATAATAATAATAATAATAATAATAATAATAATAATAATAATAATAATAATAATAATAATAACTTTATTAGTATAGCACCTTTCATACAGAAACTGCAGCTCAAAGTGCTTCACAACAGAAAAAAGACAGGCAGAAAATTAGCACATGAAGTGCAGACATAAAATCACAGTGTTTCACATTACTTACTTACTTACGCCTGCTACCCCTTCTGGGGCATAGGCCGTCAACAAGTGATCTCCAAGCATCTCTGTCTTGAGCTGTTCTCTCCAGTTGGTTCCAGGTCATCTTCATGGTCTTGGTGTCTGCCTCCAGGTCTCTGTTCTCTCCAGTTGGTTCCAGGTCATCTCCATGGTCTTGGTGTCTGCCTCCAGGTCTCTGTTCTCTCCAGTTGGTTCCAGGTCATCTTCATGGTCTTGGTGTCTGCCTCCAGGTCTCTGTTCTCTCCAGTTGGTTCCAGGTCATCTTCATGGTCTTGGTGTCTCTGCCTCCAGGTCTCTGCGCCAGGTGTTTCTCGGGCGGCCCCCCTTTTCCGCTTGCCCTGCGGGTTCCATGTTAGGGCGTGTCTGGTGATGGTACTTGCACGCGTTCGCAGGGTGTGGCCTATCCAGCGCCATCTGCGTTTCTTAATTTCTTCTTCAGCGGGCAGCTGGTTTGTTCTCTACCAGCTGTAGTTATCCACGTCTCTGCTCCGTATAGTAGGACTGCCTTGACGTTGGTGTTAAAGAATCTGACTTTGGTGTTGGAAGTCAGTTCTTTTGAGCTCCAGATGTTCCGTAATTGCACGAACGCTGTACGTGCTTTCCTTATTCGTGCTCTGACATCAGCATCTGTGCCGCCCTGCTTGTCAATAACTCTGCCAAGGTGGGTAAAGGCTTCAACTTCTTCCAAAGCCTCGCCATCCAGCATGATTGCGTCGGTGTTGTTTGCTGCATTGGTCTTGGGGATCTTAGTCTTGCCTTTGTGGATGTTGAGTCCCACTTGTGCGGAAGTGGATGCCACGTTGTTGGTCTTCTCCTGCATCTGTTGTTGGGTGTGCGACAGTAGTGCCAAATCATCAGCATAGTCCAAGTCGTCCAGTTGCGTCCAAGGTGTCCACTGAATCCCGTACCTTCTCTGTGCTGTGGATGTCTTCATTATCCAGTCAATGGCCAGCAGGAAGAGGAAGGGCGAGAGCAAACAACCTTGTCTGACCCCGGTCCTCATTTGGAATGCCTCTGTGAGCTGCCCTCCGTGGACCACCTTGCATGTCAGTCCCTCATAGGAGTTCCTGATGATGGAAACAATCTTGGTCGGCACCCCGTAATGTCGGAGAAGCTTCCAGAGGGTCTCTCTGTCTAGGCTGTCAAAGGCTTTCTCATAGTCCACAAAGTTTATGTACAGGGGCGAGTTCCACTCCATCGACTGCTCCACGATGATGCGCAGCACTTTGTTTCACATTAGGAGCTAACATCCCAACAGGCCACCTTGTTTATGGTTTGATTCAGTTTTAAATAGACAATAATAAAAAGAGTAAGATAAAATAGACAGAGTAAAATAGTGCAATAGTGCAGTGCAATAAAATTGTAGAATAGAATAGATAAAAAAATATATATATTTTACAGTGTTTAACCTGTAATAAAAAGCAATAGACAGAGTAAAATAATACAGTGCAATAATAGAATAGTAGAATAGATAGTAAAATTATGCAATAGAATGGACAGAGTAAAATAGTGCTACAGTACAATCAACAGCGGGGTGTATTAGAAGGCTATGGTGAAGAGGTACGTTTTTAGCTTATTTCTGAAAATATTAAGAGATCTAGCTTCCCTAATGTCCATAGGTAGTGTGTTCCATAACTTTGGTGCTTTGATTGACTGATTGAAAACTTTATTAACAGATTGCAGAATGGGTACAGTACAGTACAGCTCAATACATACAATTGTTAAGAGATGCAGACCAGAGAAATACTTTCGTCTTGTTTACATCAGGGTCCCCCATTTTCAATTCATCGTAACATATATGACATACACGACATACAGATAGACAGTACTGCTACATCTATACATTTATGACATACCAGATTTGCAAATACAGTACTGTTTGTGATACGAAAAGAGTCAAGAAAAACAGAGTATATACATTTGACGTAGAAACTGTACATTGGAGGAGGTTGGGTAGGTGGGGCGGGGGAGTGGGGAGGACTGTATATTGGAGGTGGGTTGGGGGGGGGGGGGGTTGGGGAGGAGTGGGGGGGGTTTGGTAGGAGGGGTGGGTGGGGGACACTGTACAACTGTACAAGCAAAACTGTACATTGGAATATTGACAAGACCATACTTGGTAATTTACTGTTTGCGTTAGGACATTTACAGGGGCCAGTTTCTAATTGCAGTCTCCCGTAGGTGTTTTTTGAGAGTGTTTTTGAAAGTGGGTAGTGATTCACATTACTTTACAGCTTTGGGTAGGGCGTTCCACATTGATGTGGCATAATTGCGAAACAATGTTTATATGCTTTGTATATAAGGAGGAGGACCTTTAAATCAATTCTAAATGTTACCGGAAGCCAGTGTAGGTTAGCTAATACAAGACTGATGTGCGTGATGTGGTCTTTCCTCTTGGTTCTAGTTAGTAGCCTAGCTGCCGAGTTTTGAATGAGTTGGAGTCGTTCTGTGTATTTTTTTGGGAGGCCAGTGAGGAGTGCATTACAGTAGTCAAGTCGGCTTGAGATAAAGGCATGGATCAGTTTTTCAGCGTCTTTTTGATTTATAAACGGCCGTACCTTAGCTATGTTTCTGTATGTGGCTTGTTGATGTGTGATTTAAAGCTTAGGTCTGAGTCTATTATAACACCAGGACTTGTAACTTCGGGTTTGATCCAAGGAGTAAGTTGCCCCATATTGCTCTGTAACATTTATATTTTTGTTATAGGACAGACTAGTAGGATTTCAGTTTTGCCCTCATTTAATTTGAGGAAGTTGTTCGTCATCCATTTGTTTATTGCTAAGAGACAGGCGGAAATGGAGTTTATAGCTGTGTGATCATTTGGTTCAGCGGACATGTACAATTGTGTGTCATCTGCGTAACTATGGAAACATACATTGTGCTTTCTAATGATGTCTCCTCAATGTTCAATGTTCAATGCAAATAAAGCACTTTCAACTTTAAGTATGACTAAATGCTTTCTTGACTATATATATAGTAACTGTTCCAAAATGCATAGATTTCTATGTATTTTAGGGGTTTGGGGGGCTAGCTCTTTATAAATGTCAGATTGTTTTATTTATTTCATAGATTTCTATGCATTTCAGGAGTTTGGGGGGCTGGCTCCCCCAACATAATTAAATAACATAACCCTAACCTAACCCTAACCCTAAAACCGAAATAAAGTAAAAAAAAAGAAATTGTTACAAAATCCACCCATTTTTGCAAAAAAAAATCCAAAAACCGGCAAAAAAAAAGTTGGCATCCCTAACTGCCCCCCTGTGCCCCAGTACAGTGCTTGGTCTAGATACGCCCCTGCTCAGGGCTCCCTTGACCGACCAGTAGGGGGCATATGTGCACAACGACCAGGTAGGGGAGGGGGGAATTGGCATAACGACTACCGTTTAGACGGAAACGCTAGCAGGTGAATCCGCAAAAATATTTTTTCGGATGTGTCTTTCGTTTATACGGAAACGGCGTTTTTACGGGGTGAAACTGCAAAAAAGTGAGACTACCTTCCAGGGTGGAATTCCTAGAAACGCAAAAGCTTTGCGCTCTCGTCTAAACTGTTAAAACGTATAAATCTGATAAAACGATGACGAAAGGTTTGTCACGGCTCTGGTCGCGCGTACTGCTTACGTCACAGGTAGCAGGTATGCACCAGTAGCCGAGACGTAAACAAAGCAAGTATGTCTGACTTATATCAACGGAGATCACCTGAAGGCTACATTGGCAGTACTTTTAACCCTTTCACTGCCACACGACAGAAGGTTAACCCTTTACTATCACACAACCGGCTGTCGTGTGGCAGTGAAAGGGTTAAATACACAAGAATCTGTCCCGCGGCGTGAGTGGACCCACTGTCTGTGAGTGACTCTGCTTTGGTGCAATCACATTCCCCATCCACAGTCTGCGAATCAGAGGCAGAGTAGGGCGGGTCTTCACAGCACGTCATGTGACATATGCGCCAATCGTGTGACAGCGGGTCTCCGTCGTTACAGCGTCGTCTGCACGGAGAATTCCACTCCAAAACGCTCGTCTAAACGTAAAATTAAAAGTGAAACCGCAAGATGACTTTTGCGGTTTCTGTTCACAAAACGCTCGTCTAAACGGGGCAATGTGGGATGGGAGGAAAAGCACAGAAAAACCAGGCGGAGAAAAAGAGGATTAAAAAATGTTTAATAAAAAAAAACTCCTGTGGCAGGGAGGGCGACCCACAAATCACCATAATCAGTCAGCCTGCTGATAAGGTTACTCCCACACCTGCCCCCCACAGGAAGCTGCTGGAAGAGTGATGTATGACATTGAAAGAGCAAAGTAATTTATTGCGCCCTCTGCTGTTCAAACAATATACAAACAAAAACTAAAATAATTTTAAGGAGAGCTCAATAAGATTACATTATTTCAAATAATCACGTTACATTACTCATGTCACGTTACATTCCTTGAACAGAACGTAATGCTCATCTGTTTACTACAGACCCAGTGTCAGAACCACACTGAATACCTCTACAGTTACGACTAGGGTTGGGGACCGTTCACATTTGAACAGATACCGGTACCAGTACCTGGGAATCGGTATCGGTACCTATTGTTCCTGTACTTTACTACCTCTGTAATAACAAAAATGTTATTTCAGTTGTAAAACTAAAGTCTAAAATTCTACATTTAATTTCAACATTGTTATCACACCACACAAACTAAAACCCCTCCCCTACCAAGTCCGGCAGAGTGGCTACTAGGGGTGGGACGATACCAGGATCCAGATCGATACAACGTAAAAAGATCGGTTCATATCAATACTCTTATTTAGAAAATCCTGTGGCCAGTCTCATTTACGCACAAGCGCAGCTCCGGCAGCTGGATTCAGGTGAGAACAAAGCGCCTGGCAGCAACAGCAGCAGGTGAAGCGCCTGTGTGTGAAGAGGCTGCAGCACGCCCCCAGAGGGCGCCAACAGCAGCAGGTGAAGCGCCTGTGTGTGAAGACGCTGCAGCACGCCCCCAGAGGGCGCCAACAGCAGCAGGTGAAGCGCCTGTGTGTGAAGACGCTGCAGCACGCCCCCAGAGGGCGCCAACAGCAGCAGGTGAAGCGCCTGTGTGTGAAGAGGCTGCAGCACGCCCCCAGAGGGCGCCAACAGCAGCAGGTGAAGCGCCTGTGTGTGAAGACGCTGCAGCACGCCCCCAGAGGGCGCCAACAGCAGCAGGTGAAGCGCCTGTGTGTGAAGAGGCTGCAGCACGCCCCCAGAGGGCGCCAACAGCAGCAGGTGAAGCGCCTGTGTGTGAAGACGCTGCAGCACGCCCCCAGAGGGCGCCAACAGCAGCAGGTGAAGCGCCTGTGTGAAGACGCTGCAGCACGCCCCCAGAGGGCGCCAACAGCAGCAGGTGAAGCGCCTGTGTGTGAAGACGCTGCAGCACGCCCCCAGAGGGCGCCAACAGCAGCAGGTGAAGCGCCTGTGTGTGAAGACGCTGCAGCACGCCCCCAGAGGGCGCCAACAGCAGCAGGTGAAGCGCCTGTGTGTGAAGACGCTGCAGCACGCCCCCAGAGGGCGCCAACAGCAGCAGGTGAAGCGCCTGTGTGTGAAGACGCTGCAGCACGCCCCCAGAGGGCGCCAACAGCAGCAGGTGAAGCGCCTGTGTGTGAAGAGGCTGCAGCACGCCCCCAGAGGGCGCCAACAGCAGCAGGTGAAGCGCCTGTGTGTGAAGAGGCTGCAGCACGCCCCCAGAGGGCGCCTAGTTGGTCACATTTTGCAACACGAAATAAATCGCTGCTTTTTTGTTCACAACAGATTCAATGAGTCTGACATGCTTTGCATTCTTGTACGCTTATGTCACCATAAAAACCTAAATTAACGTTAGCTGCTAGAGCTAACTAAGCTAACCCCGCTCACAGGCACAGAGAAAATAGCGGAGCAATATATAGTGAGGGAAAGGGGGGGGTGAGCCAGTCTCTCTCTCTCTGTTCAATGATTTTAAGTAGCAAAACATTACACTTTAAAAACTGGATAGTTGATGAAACATTTAACTTCATTCGCTAAAATATTCAAAAATCATTAAGTCTGCTATACGCCATTCTCCTTTTCTCTGTGCGTGTGCGTTCGTGTCCCTGACGTGGCTGTTGCTGAAGGACAAGATCACAAGTTCAAGTCTCTCGGTTACAATAGGATGTGAATATTTAAAAGCTCAATATATCAAAATGTGCCACTTTACAGTGAACAGTTTCCTTTTTTAAGTGGCCATCACCCCGCGGATATGCCCCCCTGTAAAGACTATTGTGGACATCTACAGATGACACTACCCCCAGCTAAGCTAACAATACCCCCAGCTAAGCTAACACTAGCCCCAGATACAGAGGTACCAGCTAAGAAAATAATATCTCCAGCTACAGAAGGGAAAAACGACCAAAATATACCAGATAACAGTAAAGAAGTTATTTCAAGTTTATTTAACAGGCAGGCAGAAAAGTGGCAATTTGAGACTATTGAAAAGCCAGTGGGACTCGGGTATCGGGGTCGGAGCACCGCGCTACATGTGGTACCAGCATGCTGATAGGGTTCCGGGGGGAGGGAGGGGTCAATCGTGGTCAGTTAGGACCACCGGCGACGAAGATAGATAGCGAGCGGCCACAGGTTCCGGATAGTGCAAGGAGGTGAGGCTTACCCTCCTGGAGATATACGAGGGACCGGTACAGAGGGTGCTGTGGTACCTAGCTCCCATACGCTGCACTCGGGACATTCTTGCGGACGCCGAGTCTGATTGCCAGAGTGAAATCTACAACCTGGTGTATATACATTTACATTTTTTACATTTAGTCATTTAGCTGACGCTTTTATCCAAATCGACTTACAAGTTCTGTACGACAAGACAGCAAGAAGGGTACAACTCTATCAGCTGAGTAACAATGTTCATCAAGTGTTGCGTGTTACAGTGTAGGTTAGTTTATTAGGACAAGTGCATGACAGTAAGGTTAGTCAGGGTTAGATTTTTTATTTTTTAATATAAATCATATCAGATAATGGTTGAAGAAGTGAGTCTTTAGTCGACGGCGAAAGATTGGACGGGATTCGGCTGTCCTAACTGGGATGGGTAGTTCATTCCACCATTGTGGGGCAAGGACTGAGAATAGGCGGCTTCTCTTTGATGACCCTCCCGGAGCTTGGATAGGAGTAGGTCTGAGGCGGCCAGAAGATGCAGAGCGTAGGGGTCTTGAGGGTGTGTAGTTAGAGACCATTGACCGGAGGTAGGCGGGAGCGGTTCCCTTTGCCGCACGGTATGCTAGGTCGAGGGCCTTGAAGCGGATACGTGCAGCAATGGGGAGCCAGTGCAGGTCCCTAAGAAGTGGGGTGACATGGGCCGACTTCGGTAGGTTTGAGATCAGGCGGGCCGCTGCGTTTTGAATGAGTTGAAGAGGCTTGGTGGCAGTGGCCGGGAGGCCAGCTAGCAGTGCGTTGCAGTAGTCGAGGCGGGAGATGACTGTTGATTGGACGAGGAGTTGAGTGGCTTCTTTTGTCAGGAAGGGGCGTATCCTTCTGACGTTGCTCAGGAGGAATCTGCAGGTTCTGGTTGTCGCTGCGATGTGAGCAGAGAAGTTCAACTGGTCGTCGAAGACAACACCAAGGTTCTTGGCGGTCGGGGACGCGGTCACAGCTGCATTCTTGACTGTGATGGAGAGGTCGGTCAGGGGGGAGGATTTGGCCGGCAGGTGGAGCAATTCTGTTTTGCTTAGGTTCAGTTTGAGGTGGTTGGTCGTCATCCAGGCGGAGATGTCGGACAGACAGGCCGAGATCCGCTCAGAGACGTGGATATCTGAGGGAGGGAGGGAAGGAGAGGAAGAGTTGAGTATCATCGGCATAACAATGATATGAGCCACCCGAACAACTGCCTCTTTGAACTGCTGCCGTCAGGCAAGCGATACCGGAGTCTTATGGCGAGCACAGAAAGACTCAGAAGGAGCTTCTATCCCCAGGCCATCAGGCTGCTAAACGAACAATAATCGCTAAACGAACAATAATCACTATGCAACAACCATCAAATGCACACAGCACACACACCCACACGCACACACACACTCACTCAAACAAACAACACACTGCAGCACCCACTCTCCACACTTTAGATCACACAAACACACTTACACTTTATATTTATTGATAAAGGATTTGCACTACAACTCGTACACCTACTGTGAATTGTACCTAAACTGAACCTCGTCCATTTATGCCTTGCACTATATAGTATTGTATATTAGTACACTGCACAGTATTGTATATTGTATGGTAACTACGTCTACGAACATTGTACATATGTCTAAACTGAACACTGTGACCTCTTTTTTTCTTCTAATTTTTACTATGTTTTTATTTCATACTATCTTGTCATGCACAGTCTCTGGAGCGCAACAGTAAGAAGCATTTTGTACAAAAGTATTCTGTACTTCTGTATGACAACTATTAAAGAAACTTGAAACTTGAAACTTGAGAAGCCATGAGATGTGATAATGTTACCCAGTGATTTAGTGTAGAGGGAGAAGAGAAGGGGTCCTAGGACCGAGCCCTGGGGGACACCCGTTCGGAGGGGGCGGGTGGCCGACAGAGTCCCTCTCCGGCCGGCGTCCAAAGAACAGACCCCCGGGAGGATATATAGGATATTGTATTTGAGTAACTATTGTATTTAGTATGGCCTATTTTATAATTGTGTATACTACAATAATTGGTATATACCCTATTGTATGTCGTGTAGTGTATCCTATATTGTGTATCTCAGGCCTGAATTAATGTACCTAATTGGAGGGTGGTGGAGGAAGAGCCGAGAGGGAGGGGTCATTGGTACCGGGAGGTGATCCTCTCGTGTTCACGTGGACCAGTTTGGTCTGTTGTAGTGTGTGGGTGACTATAAGTGCATCGTAGATGTACCGTGCCTCGTTTAGAGGGTGCTAGGTGCTCTGAATAGAGGTGAAGGGATTTACTTATATAAGTGTGCTGTGATATATAGTGTGCTCTGAATAGAGGTGAAGGGATTTACATATATAAGTGTGCTGTGATATATAGTGTGCTCTGAATAGAGGTGAAGGGATTTACATATATAAGTGTGCTGTGATATATAGTGTGCTCTGAATAGAGGTGAAGGGATTACCTAAGGGATGCCTTACTGTACCCGTTATTCTCCGGGTCTGTTAACCCCGTCATCCCTGGAGGGGATATTAGTGTCGGCCTCATGAATTCTGTGTTTTTAATCAATACACCTTGTTATCTTTTGTACCCTGGTTGTGCCTGTGATCATTGAAGGGCTTTGACAAAAGAGCAGCTTCCCCTGCTAATAAGCAGTTTCTCCTTCTCATGGTATAACCCACGTTTTTATTACATTATTATCTGTCCGTTATTGTCTGTCCGTTAATCTCGCACCGAAAATGACCAAAGCAAATTCCTTGTTGTATGTGAAAACTACTTGGCAATAAAGACCTTTCTGATTCTGATTCTAAAGTAAATTGTATGTACAGTATAGTAGGTTATAGATTTTTGAGACTAGGTGTTGAACCAGAAGTAAACAGCTAGACTAGTGCTCTGTTTTAATAGCAGAGACACTATAATGAGAGCAACTTTGGTAGCTATAGTCATCTAACTATAAAGGAAGGCACCTCTGGTGTGTGTGTAGCTCTCTCCCCAACGACACACGGACACAGGTTGCTTCTTTATAAACGGCCGTTTATTATCTTGGGCTCATCATCACAACTCCTCGTCCCTCTCACGCCATGAGAACTATATTTATTGAATGAACACAATAAAAATGCAACGGTTATACAATACAATGTCGCTTAGCTCGCGCATCAAACAAAATGCATTTACTCAAAAGAAATAAAATATCTCGTTGGCCGCTTGTCAATAAAAGAGGTTCTTGAGTCCTTGTCCTGTGGAATACGTTTGACGTTTGGTCTGCTTCAACTCCAGACGTCCATAACATGTTATTTAATAAAACTTGTCGAGCATGCAGCGTGTACACTTGCTCAACTGTCGTCCACCAGAGCGCGCCCGCTCTGTCTTTCTACGGTTAAATGTGACGCTTAAATGTGACGGTTAAATGTGACATACTCTCATGAGACTTTGTGCCTATCATGTTTAACTGTTATGCATCACATTATTTATCTAATTATTACTTTATACATGAAATTAAGAAATCAATCCTTAATCAATGAATTATGAATATAGAATATTTATGCAACAGCACTTACCATGTATGTGTGTCTGTGTGTCTGTGTATCAGTGTCAGTGTCTGTGTGTGTCTGTGTGTCAGTGTCTGTGTGTGTCAGTGTCTGTGTGTCTGTGTGTGTCTGTGTGTCAGTGTCTGTGTGTGTGTGTCTGTGTCAGTGTCTGTATGTCTGTGTCAGTGTCTGTGTGTCTGTGTCAGTGTCTGTGTGTCTGTGTCAGTGTCTGTGTGTCTGTGTCAGTGTCTGTGTGTCTGTGTCAGTGTCTGTGTCAGTGTCTGTGTGTCTGTGTGTCTGTGTGTCTGTGTGTCTGTGTCAGTGTCTGTGTCAGTGTCTGTGTGTCTGTGTGTCTGTGTGTCTGTGTCAGTGTCTGTGTGTGTCAGTGTCTGTGTGTGTCAGTGTCTGTGTCAGTGTCTGTGTGTCTGTGTGTCTGTGTTTGTGTCTGTGTCAGTGTCTGTGTGTCTGTGTCAGTGTCTGTGTGTCTGTGTCAGTGTCTGTGTGTCTGTGTGTCTGTGTTTGTGTCTGTGTCAGTGTCTGTGTGTCTGTGTCAGTGTCTGTGTGTCTGTGTCAGTGTCTGTGTGTCTGTGTCAGTGTCTGTGTGTCTGTGTCAGTGTCTGTGTGTCTGTTTGTGTGTGTCTGTGTGTGTCTGTGTGTGTCTGTGTGTGTCTGTGCGTGTGTGTCAGTGTCTGTGTGTGTCAGTGTCTGTGTGTGTCTGTGTGTCTGTGTGTCAGTGTCAGTGTCTGTGTCAGTGTTTGTGTGTCTGTGTGTGTGTGTCAGTGTCTGTGTGTGTCAGTGTCTGTGTGTCTGTGTGTGTGTGTGTCAGTGTCTGTGTGTGTCTGTATGTCTGTGTCAGTGTTTGTGTGTCTGTGTGTGTCTGTGTGTGTGTCAGTGTCTGTGTGTCAGTGTCAGTGTCTGTGTGTCTGTGTCAGTGTTTGTGTGTGTCTGTGTGTGTCTGTGTGTGTGTGTCTGTGGCAGTGTCTGTGTGTGTGTGTGTGTGTGTGTGTGTGTGTGTGTGTGTGTGTGTGTGTGTGTGTGTGTGTGTGTGTCTGTGTCAGTGTCAGTGTCTGTGTGTATGTCTGTGTGTGTGTCTGTGTCAGTGTCTGTCTGTGTGTCAGTGTCTGTGTGTGTGTCTGTGTCAGTGTCGGTGTGTGTGTGTCTGTGTGTCTGTGTGTGTCTGTGTGTCAGTGTCAGTGTCAGTGTCTGTGTGTGTCTGTGTGTCAGTGTCTGTTTGTGTGTCAGTGTCAGTGTCTGTGTCAGTGTCTGTGTGTGTGTGTCTGTGTGTCTGTGTGTCAATGTCTGTGTCAGTGTCTGTGTGTGTCTGTGTGTCAGTGTCTGTTTGTGTCTGTGTGTCAGTGTCTGTGTGTGTCTGTGTGTGTCTGTGTCAGTGTCTGTGTGTATGTCTGTGGCACACATATCTCAAGAACGTTCATCCGAGGAGCCAGGGGAGTACAGTGTCGGATTTTGGCCAGAAGGTGGCACTATAACAACAAACTTTAGTTTTGGTCTGTAACTTTTGAACCGTAACTCTTTCACAGCCACGCGACAAAGGGTTAACCCTTTCACTACCACACTACAGACTCGTTCCGTCTGTAGTGTGATAGTGAAAGGGTTAACCTTCTGTAGTGTGGTTGTGAAAGGGTTAAGCCATGCCCATTTGCATGCCATTTGGCCAGATGGTGGCGCTACACACGCAACAACAATCTTTACACATGTCTCGAGAACCATTCATCCGATTGACTTCACGCTCAAAACGGTGTGTATTGGATTTGACCAGATGATGGCGCTATAGTGACTGTCCTTAGCATAATATCTCGAGGACTGGGTGTGTGTTGCTGAGGACCCAGGGGATGTAGTGTCAGGTTTTGTGCCATTTTGCCAGATGGTGGCGCTGTAAAAATAAACGTTATGCATATCTCGAGAACTGTTCATCCAATCAATTTCCCACTTGGCGGGTGTATGACTGAGGACACAAGGGGGTGCAGTATTGAATGTGATGCCATTTGGCCAGATGATGGCGCTATAACACACTTTATGTTTCACGGATATTCCGCACAAGACATGCGCTCCAAATGGGCACGTTTTGAACGGGACGCGTGTAGCTTAATCCCAGCGGAAGAGTGCCAGAGCGCTTCCGCATTTTGCCCTGATTGGCCGCGGTAACGCCCTCCAAATGCGCATTTTCTTTCCCCCCGCTCAGACGCCGAAATGGAATGCATGTAGTACATTGCAACACAACGCAGCATTTCCGCATACATTGCAACGTAACACAACGCAGCTGTCAACTGTACTTTACATATTATCCAAACGAGGACCACATAATGTTATTTCCCTGTACATTGTAACGTTAACACAACGCAGCTGTCAACTGTACTTTACATATTATGGAATACATGTATATTATCGCGATGCGACGGCAGTGCGGAAATAGACTGTCTATTGCCATTCTCTAAGACAAACTCTAACCTTAACCAGCTCCTTAACAGCGCCTAAACTTAACCATAACCAACTCCGAAACAATGCTTAAAGTTAACATGCCTAAACTTAACCGGCGAAAGAATGCACGTAAAAAAAAAGAAAAGAAAATTGAAGGGAATCGAAGTTGTCACCAACGGACCGCATGATCCACAGCACAGCGGCATACCAGTTGCGCTAAGCGTCGAATGAAAAACATCAGGGATTACGGCTACATAATGCCGCAAGCTCTGCTGCGTCCATCGCGTGTATATATGTGTGCTAATATGGCGCGTTAGCGTTAATATGTGATTAATATGAACCAAAGCGTGTTAATATGTGATTAATATGATCGCCTGCTGCGTCCATCGCGTGTATATATGTGTGCTAATATGGCGTGTTAGTGTTAATATGTGATTAATATGAACCAAAGCGTGTTAATATGTGATTAATATGAACCAAAGCGTGTTAATATGTGATTAATATGAACCAAAGCGGCGAACCAAGCAGGGATCTCATGCGCATGCGCGCGCGAGCACCTGGGCGAAGGAAAAGGAAATGCGCATTACCGTACTGGCGTATGGCAAAGAATGCGGAAGCGCGCTTGCACTCTTCCGCTGGGATTAAGCTACACGCGAACGGCGTGCCGTGAGCGACACTCCGGGGGGCCACAGCCACGTTTTTTTTTAACCCTTTCACTACCACACTACCAAAGGGTTAACCCCTTCACTGCACTTTGCACTGCCACACGACAATGGGTTAACCCTTTTACTACGACACTACAGAAGGTGAACCCTTTTCACTGCCACACGACAAAGGGTTAACCCTTTCACTACCACACTACAGAAGGTTAACCCTTTCACTACCACACTACAGACAAACCGTCTGTAGTGTGGTAGTGAAAAGGTTAACCTTCTGAAGAGTGGTAGTGAAAGGGTTAACAGACACTACACTAGTAATAAGATGTCAGGAACAACCAATCAAATCAATCCAATCAGTGTGTGTTTGATTGATTGATTGAAAACTTTATTAACAGATTGCAGAATGGGTACAATACAGTACAGCTCAATACTAACAACTGCTAAGAGGATGAAGACCAGAAAAATACTTT
The DNA here is from genome assembly GCF_963971535.1 of Notolepis coatsorum. Taxonomy (NCBI): domain Eukaryota; kingdom Metazoa; phylum Chordata; class Actinopteri; order Aulopiformes; family Paralepididae; genus Notolepis; species Notolepis coatsorum. Next base: position 111,602,112 of record NC_140181.1, on the reverse strand, counting down.
CGTCTTGTTTACATAAGGGTCCTCCATTTTCAATTCATCAAGAACTGTAACTTGAATTGATCTGGTTATTCGGCCCTGAGCTATCGAAACAGCAAAACATGGCTACAATAGCATATTTATTAAGTGAGAATGTATAATCTAGCCTGGACTGATGATTCCCATCAAGTTTACAGAATCTTGCAACAGTGATGAACCTAAAAAGTTAACTGCTAGAGCTGCTATGTTGTAATAGTCATAAATAATTTAGATTATTAGATTATATATTGCATATATTTAGCATTTTAGGATTTAGCATAACAATATATTTATTGTAGGGCAAATAAAACTGAGAGGGCATACATACCCTCCCCCTCCCCCATGCTGCTAGCTATGATGCCTGACTTTCCAATAAAGGAATATCTTATCTCATCTTCAGGAACAACCAATCAAATCAACCCAAATCCAACCACAACACAGTTTCTTACTACTTGTACTTTTATTGCACTCAAAGTCAGTGTGTAACTTGAAGAGCACCTACGGGAGGCTGCAATTCGAAACTTGCCACCGTAAATGTCCAAACCCCCACCCCCTCCTAATAGACAGTCTCCTCCCCTCCGTATGTATATATTCCCTCTCCGCCGTATGGATATTTCTCCCCCACCCACCCACCCCCTCCAAATGTACAGTCTCCTCCCCATCATATGTATATACTCTGTCAGGATCTATGGGTAACAGTACTGTATATTTGAATACCGTTTATGTCACAAATGTATCAGTACTAAATACCTGTATGTCCCTATGCCATAAATGTCATGTATGTTGTGTATGTCATAAATGTCAATATGAATTAAAAATGGGGGACCCTGATGTAAACAAGACAAACGTCTTTCTCTGGTCTGCATCCCCTTAACAATTGTGTGTATTGAGCCGTACTGTATTGTACCCATTCTGCAATCTGTTAAATAAAGTTTTCATTCATTCATTTGTTCATTCATTCATTCAACAATGATATTACCTCACATCACACAGTTGTATGACAAATATATTTGGTTTGTTGCAAAGTCACAAGTAACACATCACTTCCTGTTGATCATGCATTATTACATCACTCCCGGTTGATCATGCATTATTACATCACTTCCTGTTGATCATGCATTATTACATCACTTCCTGTTGATCATGCATTATTACATCACTCCCTGTTGATCATGCATTATTACATCACTCCCTGTTGATCATGCATTATTACATCACTCCCGGTTGATCATGCATTATTACATCACTCCCTGTTGATCATGCATTATTACATCACTTCCTGTTGATCATGCATTATTACATCACTCCCGGTTGATCATGCATTATTACATCACTTCCTGTTGATCATGCATTATTACATCACTTCCTGTTGATCATGCATTATTACATCACTCCCTGTTGATCATGCATTATTACATCACTCCGAGTTGATCATGCATTATTACATCACTCCCTGTTGATCATGCATTATTACATCACTCCCTGTTGATCATGCATTATTACATCACTCCGAGTTGATCATGCATTATTACATCACTCCCTGTTGATCATGCATTATTACATCACTCCCTGTTGATCATGCATTATTACATCACTTCCTGTTGATCATGCATTATTACATCACTCCGAGTTTTTGAATCATTGATTTGTAAATATGTTTTCATATTGCAAAGTTTTTTGATAATGTATTATACAACTCTGTAAAAGTAAAGATGTACATAAGATTTTAGATAAAAAAGCGAAAGTGTTGGCAGGTATATTAATTTATTTGTAAAAAAAAAAAGAGAGCACTGCATTATTCCCTGATTGTAAGAAATATGAATTATCCACCAAAGTGTTTTGTGTTGTTTCTTGCTGTGCATCGTTCGAGATCCGATCCCCTTTCTTTCTGTACAGCCCGTGTTTAAAACCCACTACCAGGGGTGTAAAAAGTACCCAGAAATTATACTGAAGTGAAAGTATGGGTACCGTCTCAAAATCTTACTCAAGTAAAAGTCAGAGTATCTCTGGCTAAAAGCACACTTGAGTAAAAGTCAAAAGATCCCCGCTTTATAGTCTTGCACATGGACCAATCAGCATGGGTAAGGGGCGGGTTCATTTTCCATTGATGGGGATTTGATTGGCTGTTTTTAAATAAATTTCGGCCGCAGGATTAATAACGTTAGTTCGGCCAGAGAAACAAATATACTAATTAAAATAGTTGTACAGTACCTGCGAGATATGTACTTTGTACTTTGTTGTAGGTCTGCATTTTAAATGTAAGGAGTAAAAAGTATGTTTTTTTTTCCTCTGAAATGTAATTGAGTAAAAGTAAAAATATTACAAACCTAATAATACTTGAGTAAAAGTACAAATCCCCCCAAAAACAGTACTTAAGTAATGTAACGAAGTACAATTCCTCAAGTACTTTTACACCCCTGGTACTCGGATTAACCCCCACATCTTTACATCGTTCCGTGACCTCAGTGTTAACCCTTTCACTGCCGCACTACAGAAGGTTAACCCTTTAGTGTGGCAGTGAAATGGTTAATGAGATGGATTATTGTTTACCTGTGCCTTTTTTTTCATTTAGTTAATTTGTTCACGATAGTCCTCCTCGCTGCTGCGAGGGGGAGGGGGAGTTTTATCAGTTTTATTTGATAGACATCACAACACGCAGATCATCTGAATCCGTGACCAGACGACCGCTTCCCCCGTTTTCATTTCTTCTTGTAATAAAGTTGTTTCCTTTTGAATATCTCTCTATATATTGATATATAAAATTTGATTGAAGTTTTCTCTCACAACGTGTGGTTTCTTTCGTTCCCCCCCCCCCTCACACATTGGGACACGCCTCCTACTGTGCTCTGGCAGGCATTGAAGCCCCTTAACCCTTTCACTGCCACACTAATGGTTAACCCTTTCACTGTGACAATACAGGTGTGTTAACCCGTGCACTGCCACACGACAAAGGGTTAACCCTTTCACTATCACACTAGTGTGTGTGTGTGTGGGGGGGGGGGGGGGGGGGGGGGGCGGGGTCGCGTGAATATTAAAGGCAACCAACTTGTGTTCAGCTTTTCGTTCAGCGTTTCTCTGATTGGCCACACGGCCAATCAATCA